>NW_005871518.1:126006-132128 GCF_000147115.1 Myotis lucifugus
GACATAGAGAAAAAAAAACAGAGACACAGAGAAACAGAGAGAGACACAGAGACACAGAGACACAGAGACATAGACACAGAGACAGAGACACAGAGACACAGACACAGAGACATAGAGATACAGAGACACAGAGACACAGAGACATAGACACAGAGACACAGAGACACAGAGACATAGAGACACAGAGACACAGAGAAGAGGAAAATAAAATCATGAGCAAGAGAGAAAGACTGCATAACCCCAGAGGGGAAGAGATGGCTCAGGAGACCCAGGGGGAGGGAGGGGAGGGAAGAGAAGTGAGAAGGGGGAAGACTGGGAGAGAGACAGACAGAAAGAGACAGAAAGGTTCAGAGAAAAAATAAGGAGAAAAAAGAGGCAGAGAAAAGAAGAAAGCAGGAGGACAGGAGAGAGAGAGAAAGACTAGAAGCCCATGGAGAGCAAGGAGATGAACACAAAACTTCCAGAGAGAGACAGAGGGCAAAGTGACGTGGAGAGAGAAGCCCCTAGACAGCGGAGGGGCTGGCAGGGAGGCAGAGGCGGCCAGAGACCTGGGCCATCTGCCATTGAGTAGGTGGCACATCGAACAGGTTGCCCCTGTTCCACAAGCATAGATCTGGCCTATGGTAGGTGTCCCCTGCATGGGGTGCCCTGGGCATGGTGTTGAATGAATTAGGAAAGGGAGTACATTCCAGCCCCAAACCCTAGCCTGTGCTCTCCCACCTGTGACCAGCAGGGGGCAGTGGAAAGAGCACTGACCAGGGAATCAGGAAATTTGGTTCCTGACTGGGCTGCTGAAATGTTGACGGGGGCAAGTCTGTAAGTCTACTTACTTCCTCTTGTCTTAGTTTCTCCATCTGTTAGATGAGTCTTGCCTCAGTTTCCCCATATGCTAGATGAGGATTGGTTCCAAACTGTTGCTCAGGTTCCCTCCAGGCCCAGGATTCCATGACTTCAGATCCCAACCCCCTCCTATCCCTCCCCCTACCCAGCTGGGCCCCTCATGTTCCAAATCCAGCCCCGCCACCTCCCTGGGCTGTGGGGCCTGCATCCTGGCAGGGACCACACTCCCTCCCTGGGGCTGCCCCTGGCCCTCTGATTTGCACATCAGAACCCAGGGAGGGATTTCAGCCGTTCATGCCCCCAGGCCTTGGTGAAGCGCTGGAGGAGAGGCAGCAGCAGCAGCAAAGAGCAGCCTTGGAAGTGGGGCTCTCAGGAGCCTGGGGGTGGTTATGCTCCACCTGGTCATCCGGGACCCAGCTGCTGGCGGCTCTGGCATCATCGGCTCCTGGCTCCCAAGGTCACCGGGGCTTCAGCATCTAATCAGCAGATGGGGGACGGCCGGGGAGGATTTCCACGGGCCAGCTGCAGTCATGCACACGACTCCCACCCGTACTCCACTGGCCAGCGCTCTGCCAATGGCCGCGTCTCTCCGCGAGGAAAATTGGGAAAACTCGTCCTTGGCAGGGAGGCCACTTCCTAGCCACATGGCGAGGGAATCATAAATCTTGCTGCCCAGCTGGCCACGCCATCACAGCTTCCTGGGTGATTCTAACGTGTGGCAGGGTGAGACCCACTGGGCCAGAGCTGCCCGGCTTGATTAGATTATTGTCCCAACATCCCACCCGATCTCCGGTGCACGGAGCCGCAGATGGGCCTCCTCCTGGTTTCCATGCCTCCCAGCACCGTGATGTCTCTCCCTGCCCGGCCAGGATGGTGGGGACCACAGAGCATCTCGGGACGCAGCCTTCTTCCCCCAGGGAGGCCCCCCAGGACACAAGGAAGCCGTGGGAGATGCAGCTGTAACCGATGGAGCCAGATCCTGGGGGACCATAAAGCAGGCCTGGAAGGCGTGGCCTCCACTCTAAAGTCACCCAAGGTTTGGAAGCAGGCAAGTGGCAGGAGGAGGATGAGGTTTAGGAGGGCTAGTCTGGTGGAAGGGGGTGTGCGGAGCCTGGAGGAGACGAGGCTGCTGGTCTGTTGGGTTCAGATAGGCCTCTCCTTACGGTCCTGGCTGGTCGGGCCCCCAGGGCCCAGGAGGAAGAGGCGGCGCCTACGTCTGACCGGCCTCCCCTCCTACGCCCCTGTCAGGAGCTCGGGCTTCCGTCCTTCCTGATTGGCCACCCCGAGACTATTCAGAGGAATATATTGTCATCTCTGAAGCAATTCTGTAAAAGAAATTTCTAATGTATTATGCCATGAGAGAGCTGTTGTAAGAACTATTTATAGTCCCCCAAGGGATACCTCTGTGGGGGAAACAGTCCTTTGTGTACTCAAGGTCTGATTTGTTTGTAAAGGAAATCAGTTACAGTTAAATTTATTCACCTGTTCACCCGACTCAGCGTTCTGGAGCTCAGGTCTTACGCCGGGCGTCGCAGACACGACTGAACAGGACCGGCGCGGGAGGCCCCACCCTCCTGCAGCTGGTGGCCTCTCTCCCCTTTGCTGGGATCAGAAAGGTGTCCATGTGCAGGTGAGTCTGCCCGTTCCGAACGCTCCATCACTGAGCCCCATTAGGCCTTTTCAAATCTGAGCCGTACACTGGCATCCTTTGATAGAGACCTAATCTGCACACGGACGGACACAAAGGTGCCTTTGTAGCGTGTGGAGTAAACAAAACAATTTCCTCCGGAGAGAGCGTCTGTAAGGTATTCAGGCTCAGAAATTGGTGCCCAAAGATGGTGGGAGTCACAGGACCAGCTTCTGTGCCGGTGATGATTTGTTCGTGTCAGATTTGTTCATTGCAGTTTTTTTTTTTTTAAAAATAGTGTTTATTGTGTTTCTGATGATAACAGTAGTATATACTCACCGTAGAACACTGAGAAATAACCCGCAGTAACATTTTGTTCTTTTTCCTCCCATTTTTTCTTTTAGTGCTTACATTTAAAAAGCCACGATTAAAATATTACATTATAAGCACTTCCTCATTTTATTAACTCTTACCATAAGCATATTTTTAAATGACTGCCTAGTATTGGGATCTATGCTTGGCTCATAATTTACTGAACTAATTCTCTATGTGAAGCCCTGAGGTTGTTTCTTGGTATTATGAGCGATGCTCTGAATACATCTTCATGCGCGAAGTTTTGTCGGCTTCTCGGATTACTCCCTCGGTATTGACTCCTTTAGAAATGAAGGCGCCCAATTAAAAAATGGGCAACCGATCTGAAGGGGGCACTTCACAGGAAAAGATATGCAGATGGCCATCAGCTCATGAAAAGCTGTTCAATATCATGGCTCATCATAGAAATGTACATTAAAACCACAATGAGACTCCACTATATACCAAGTGGGCAAAATATAAAAGACTGACAGTACCCAGTGTTGGCACAGATAGGAAGCAACTGGCCCACGCCTACACTGCGGGTGCAGTTGAAAATGCTACCACTGGTTTGGACAATGGTTTCTACTGAAGTTAAACACACACCTACCCTATGACCCAGAAATTTCACTTCTAGGCATATATACTAAAGAAATAAGCATGTGTGTGTCCATACGAAGACATCTATAAGAATAGTCATAGCAGCTCTATTAACCACAGCCCCAAACTAGAAAGAATCTAGATACCTATCAATAGGTAAATGGATCAATGGTGGTACTTTCATAAAATACAATATTATACAGCAATGAAAAAGAACAAACTACGGGTACACACCACCATATGGGTGAATCTCACAGGTATTATGTTGAGTGACAAATGTGATCTCCTTGGTATGAAGTTTAAGGGCAGGCAAAATGAATCAGTGTTTATTAAAGCAGAGTGGAGGTTACTTCTGGGGAAGATGCAAATTGGATAGAAGCCTATGAGGTGCTAGAAATGTTCTTTACCTTGATCTTGGTGGAGATTATATGGGTGCAGAGAAAAGTATATTATAAAAAGGGCATAAAGCTGTATAATGAAAACAATTATACTTTACTAGAGGCCCAGTGCACGGAATTTGTGCACGGGGGGGGGGCTTCCCTCAGCTCAGCCTGCACCCTTTCGCAGTCCGGGAGCCTTGGGGGATGTCCGACTACCGGCTTAGGCCCGCTCCCCATGGGCCTAAGCCGGCAGTCGGACATCCTTCTCGCAATCTGGGACCCCTTGCTCCTTACCGCTTGCCTGCTCGCTGCTCCTTAGCACTGCCACACAGGTGGGAGAGGCTCCTGCCACTGCTGCTGTGCTCACCAGCCATGAGCCTGGCTTCTGGCTAAGTGGCACTCCCACTGTGGGAGTGCACTGACCACCAGGGGGCAGCTCTTGCGTTGAGCGTCTGCCCCCTGATAGTCAGTGCGCATCATAGCAACTGGTCGTTCTGGTTGTTCTGCCAGGACGGTCGCTTAGGCTTTTATTATATAGATGCCTGACAGTGTGTAGGTTATCTTTCAAAAAATTAGGATAGGTTTTCAATGACATCAGAAGGTATCACTGCCAGGAATCCAGAAATGCTAGAACCCAGCTCACCCAGGCACCGCACCTTCCTTCGAGGACTTAGAGAAGCAATGCACCAGGACCGACAGCAGGACCAGAGTCAAGTACCCTTTCCTTATCGCATGCGAGTGCCCGAAGTCCCCGCCTCAGAACTGTAGTGCGGGCTGAGGGGGTGCCCAGTCGTCAGGGGTCTCTAGAGAAACACACATACCTGTGTGCAGAAATTGATGAGGAGGAATTGGGAATTGGCTCACATGATGATGGAGGCCGAGAGTTCCATGCTCTGTCATCTGCAGGCCGGAGACCAGGGGAGCTGGTGGTGTGACTCAGGCTGAGTCCAAAGGGCAGAAGCAGATCAATGCCCCAGCTCCAGCAAGCGGGCAGGAAGGAGCGGGCTCCTCCTCCACCCACTGTTCTAATTCAGGCCCCCAACGGATTGGGTGGCACCAAACCATCCCCCCCAGCTGTCTCCATGATAAACCCTCAATAGCAGAGACATTTGCCTGGGGTCTTGTGTCTGCCTCCCTGAAGGCCCAGGCTCCCAGGAGCACTTTTTCCTCCAAAACCTTCTCTTCTCTGACCCACAGCGGTGGTGCCGTGGTTGAACCTTATCTCCTAGGTTTATTGGCCATTTGTCCTTCCATTTCTGTCAACTGGCTGTTTCTGTTCTTGACTGATTTCTGGGCGCTTCCTGGTGGTTTTCTCTGGCCTCGGGAGCATCCCCGTGGGGTGTTGCCTCCGTTAGCCTGGGCCCCTCACGCGTGTGCCTGGATGTCTTGTTGGTGGTGGTGGTAGCACTTGGATTTTGTCTCTCGGTACTTTCCCGGGAAGCTGTGTCAGCCCTGCAATTAGCTCTCAATCAGGACAGCAGCTCATCGTGAGATTAGGCACAACTCAGCGGCTGATTGCCGGGAATTTGGGAGAGAGCTGGCGGGCAATAATCTCCCGCTTTCTCGGCGTCGCTTTCCCTTTTTCCATTTTAAATAACGGCTTGATTGTAAAGAGGGCTGATTCACTACTCGAGATTTTTTTTCCCTGCAGCTTTGTGGGGAGGTTCAGAGAAAAGAATGACCTCCTCCTTCCCCCCTCTCCTCACCGAGCCCCAGATCCCTTCTGTTCCTGTTGTTCCCCTGGAAAGGCAGGAAGAGGCACAAGGAATGCAGCCGGGCCCTCCCACACTGCCCAGGACAGACCAGCCTCCCTCACTCTGACGCTTGCCCAGAGAACCCACTTCCTAAGTGCAAATGTCTTGATAATGCCCCTCCCCACCCAGCTCCAGTACCTCACATCTCTCACTGTGAAAAGGTGCTTCTTGCTCTGGCCTGTGTGACTCAGTGTACTGAGCATTGTCCCATGCACAGAGAGGTCACCTGTTCGATTCCTGGTCAAGCGCACACGCCTGGGTTGCAGGCTCTACCTCCAATAGGGGGCGTGCAGCCAATCAATGTTTCTCTCCCTCTGCCTTCCATTCTCTCTAACATCAATGAAAACGTATTTTTAAAAAGTGCTTCCTATTTCTAACTCCAATCCCTCTTACTGAATTTCATCTTGTTTGGTCCTGAAGAGTAATTTATTCCCTATCTTTTCTGATGTCCTCCTCTGTAACACTGGCCAGCCTCTCTTCCTCTACCTCCCTCCCTCCCTTCTCTTCTCTTTCCAACTAATCGATTTATTGAGAACCTACCACGTGTCATGCATTGGTTTTAGGCATGGG
>NW_005871518.1:132445-141983 GCF_000147115.1 Myotis lucifugus
AGGGAGCAGCAAGTGGAAGGCCCTGAGGCAAGAGCATCCTGGTGTGTGATGGCGGGAACATCTCATGTGAAGGGCAGAGCTTTGGCCATGAGGCCGGAGAAGGGCAAGGATCAGATCATGCAGGGCCCCGCAGGCCCTGATGAAGACTTTTTAAAAAATTATTATTATTCTAAATAGGATGGAAAACTACCCACAGTTTTTGAGCAGCGGCGTGGCCATGATCTGACTTCGGTGTTTAAGGGCCGCATCTGGGCTGCTCTCTGCTGGTTACACTGTAGAGGGGCAAGAGTAAAAAGCAGGGACATAACCCAAATAACCCTTTTCTCTCAGTGAAGTAACCTCCTCCCTCCAGCTGTCAGCAGGGAGCAAATTCAGCCGGAAGTGTCACCGGCAGCTCAGCAACGGTTCAGGGAGGCGGCGCCCGGAAGCCGCCAAGGTGCAATTCGTCTTTTACAAAGAGCGGCGTTAGAAGGACAGATTTTAAAATTTAGCCCAGTGCATTGTTTTTAACATAATCATCTACTGATCTCCCCCTCTTTCATGATGTTTTGTTGATCAAATTATATACTTGACATCCGGGGGCCTTCTTATGTTTTCCCAAATGCCGCTTAATAATGCCACAGAGCAATTAAGACTAATTTGTTGGCAGAAATAATGGGAAGTTGTTCAGTTCTATAAAAGAACAAACCTCGGTGCTCTTATATATTTTTTTTATCCTGATTATTGAGGCTATTATTATCGCTAGAAGCATGTGTCAGGCTGGAAGAAGCAGGAGGGAAGATGAAAAACATCTGGGAAGGGAAAGGAGGGCCTCTGAGAAGGCAGAGCATTTGGGGTCCAACTCCCAGAGTCCAGATTTCACCTGCACCAGCTGCTCATTGTGTGGCCTTGGACGAGTGACTGAAACACCGTTAAGCGTTGGTTTCCTCCTCTGTAAGTTGGGTATATTAATCCTATTTACTTCATTGGATCATTGAGAAGTAAACGAGATAAGATATTTAAATTATTGCTGGAGAGATGGAGGATAGTAGTATATAGAATTAAGTTTGGTTGTGACAAACTCAAAAGGACAGGGGCTTAAACGAAGAGATGTTTCTTTTTCTGTCCCCTCCAAGTCTGATGCAGGCAATGCAAAGCGGGTGCCAACTCTACTGCATGGAGTCCTCAGGTACACAGGCTCTTTTTAGCTCCCTGATTTAAAATGCTGGTCACAGTCCACCCTTCATACTATTGTCAGGCAGCAGGATGAAGAAGGGAGACAAAGAAGGGGTCAAAGGACACATGCTGGCTGCCTTTAAGGAAAGCTCCCCAAAACAATCACATGACACTTCTACTTACAACTCATTAGCTAGAACTTAGTCACATGGTCATATCTAGCTGCAAGGGATGCTGGAAAATGTAGTTTTCATTCTATTCTGGGAGGACTTTTGTCCAGCTAAAAATGGGGATTCTAATACAACAGAAAAATGGGAGACTGGATATTAGGAGATAAGTGGGGGCCTCTTCTATAGGTGGCCCTAGGGAAAGGAAAACGTAGGGAGAAAGACCCAGATAGCACCCCAAATATCAGATTTTGTTTCTCTTTCTCTTTCTTTCTTCCATAGCCAGTCAACCATCAAAGCCCTATTGGTTCCACATCCTAAATTTCTCTTTAGTCCACCCTGTCCTTAAGTCTCCATGGAAATAGCCCTAATTCAGACTTCCTCATAGCTCACTAGGACCATTGCAAAGACTCCTCATTGCCTCTCTTCTTAACTGTGGCCCCCCTCTTTACTAATGAGTTGTCCATGACTGAGATTTAATGGGGTCCCCCACTGCCTATAAGATAAAATCCAACCCTCTGAGCTGAGCACTCAAGGCCCTTCAAGCTGGTCCCCAGTTTCTTGTTGCTTTGCTCATATACCTCCGCCAGGCAGCCAAGCAGAATATTTTGCTGTTAGCTGAATAATTCATATCTGTTGCCTTTGAACCTGCTATTTTCTCTAATTGCTGCTTGGAAAACTCCTATTCATGCTTTAAAACCCACATCAAATGTTTCCTCTCCATGAAGTTGTTAGGAGTGTGCCCTAACACTCATTTGACGGTTTACCTTCAAATCCATCCTTTGCTCTTCCACTTCTCTCCTCTATCGTGGGGAGGTGGGGGGTGGCTGACTCCTGCAGGTGAGCTGACTTCCGGCTGGGTTTGGCCAGTAAGAGGCACTGGCAGGAGATTGGAGGATAGAAGGGAGAAGCTGGAGCATTTCTCACCTTGTCTCTGCTTGGGGCAGCATCTCTGATAGCAGCTACATCTCCTGCCAGACCGTGGACCCCTCTGAGCTTCCAGGTTCTGCTGGGCAGCCTTCCCTGAGGTCTACCTCCCTGCAGAGCAACTCTGGTTTCTGGGATCTAGTAAAATCATCTCCTCTCAATGATCTTAAATTGCTAGTGGCTCCCTGCTGCTGCTAATTTGACCTCTCAATGCTTCCATCACCTGTGTAACCAACCCTTTGCGTTAAATTCCCACTGAGTGAAACACCTAGAATGTTTCTGTGTTTTTTTTTAACTAGACCCTAACTCAGCGGTTCTCAGACTGTGGGTTGAGACCCTTTCACAGGGGTCGCCTAAGACCATTGGAAAACACATATATAATTACATATTGTTTTGTGATTAATCACTATGCTTTAATTATGTTCAATTTGTAACAATGAAAATACATCCTGCATATCAGATATTTACATTATGATTCATAACAGTAGCAAAATTACAGTTATGAAGTAGCAGCAAAAATAATGTTATGGTTGGGGGTCACCACAACATGAGGAACTGTATGAAAGGGTCGCGGCATTAGGAAGGTTGAGAACCACTGCCCTGATTCAAGTGCCCGGCACAGCACTTGGCATAGAGTATGCATTTGATAAATATCTGTGGAATGAATAAATGAAAGGATCTTCCCCCACTTCCTCTAACCATGGGCTTCCTCCACACATAGGTCGTTGATTTACGCATGGCACTTGTTTGTTGATTCATCTGTCAGCCCCCTGAGACATGGCTGGGAGCTGGGGATATAGACGTGAGAGTACAGACAACCTGACTCTTGAAAGTGTTTTTCCACTTTCTGCTGCTGGGGGCTGGGAAGGAAAGGAGGGGAAATAGAATGGAAAGGGGTTGAGGGTGCTCTATGGGTCTCCCCGCCTCTCTTACTTTAAACACAGGGCTTTGCTTCTGGGTTCAGGCGAGGATTTATGAATGTGTTTAGGCAGTAACACTCGGGGACCTTTGGCAAGAAATGTTCCCTGTCACGCTCTGACAGCTTACAGAGGGAGGCAGCTGAAAACATCAGGAAGGAGATTTTTCTTGAGCTGGTAGCGGCTCCAGTCCCACTCTGCCACCCCTTTAAATGCCACCTGGAAACGCTTGGGAGAGGAGGGGGGCTCCTGCCTTGGTGGTAGGGTGGTGCTGTGTCAGAGAGGGAGCATCAGGCAGCCAAAGGGAGAGGGAGCCCTGTGATGAGTGTTCTCAGATTTTAGTTTGGGCTTCACTGAAGACAGAGCAAGGCAATGAGGCTTAAATCTCAGTGGCAGGATTTCGATGAGACATTGGGAGGAAGTGTTACCGCTTCCTTGATGGTGAGGGAAGGTAGACTCAGGGGCAGAACCTCATTGTCTCTTCCCAGGTCCCCGTTTTCTCCACTCCAGGCAAGCGGATCTCCATGTTGTCCCGTGAACAGGCCCCAGGGCCTTTGCACTCAGTGCCTTCTCTGAGTTGCCTGCCCTCCCCCCTCATTACTGGTTCCTTCTTGTTCAGATCTCAGTTCATGTGTTACCTCCTCAGGGAGGCCTCCCTGACCACTGATGGCTGCACACCATCAGTCACTCCCAAACCACTGCCTGGCTTTATTTCTTTATTGCATTTACCACTATCTGTAACGATGGTCTCTCTTTATTTCCATGCCTGTTCATTTTCCACCCGAGCCTGCTTCACAAAGGCAGGAATCTGTTTAATTGTCTTTCCCGCTCATACCTGACACCCAGGATGTGCCTGGCATGTAGGGGCATTCACCAATGATTTTTCCAACGAGTGAGTAAATTAGTTAAATGCCTAAGAAGACTGGTTCTTGTGGCCTAGGAGTGACCGGGGGTGTAGTTAGCTGAGGTCAGCCTGGGAGATCTTGCAGGGGGAGGGGCGATGGGCATGATGCTGGACTCTGGACTGTAGGCTGATCCAAGGATTAAATGACATAATGTCTGCAAAGCACTTAGCACAGGGCCTGGCGCATTATCAAGGGCTCGGTGAGCGCTGGCAGCTGTCAGGTTCAGATGCACTCCCAGCTGCTGCCTGTGGAGACCCTCCCGCGTGCTGGGGGAGTGTCTGGGCTCTTCGCGCTGGGTCCCAGGCCTGGTCTGTTTGCCCGAGCTGGCCTTCCAGGGGGCAGCTTGCTCCCTGGGGCCAGAAGGACTGCCTGTCCCATCGCTGGGCCTCTGCGCACCTTGTAGACAGACATATAATACAGTTGCCGAGAGTGTGGACTCAGGAGCCACACTGAATCTGAGTCCCGGCTCTCCTGGTAACTAGCCTGGCTCACTACCTAACCTCCTTGTACCTCAGTTTTCCCAGGTGACGAGAAAGCAAACAGGCAAGGAGGTCGCCTGCCTGGGCACTTCCGCAAACACAACTTCAGACCCTCAGTGAGTCCATGAGTCGGGGACAAGCTCAGTTCTTTCTAAGGTTGTTGTCACTTTATTCTGCGTCAGTCATAAGGCTGTCCTGAGGAGACTGAATGGGAGAGTGTGGCTGACTCCCACAAACTCTCCCCACGCCTGGACCAGAGAAACAGCTCCCAGCTGCCATCCCTCTCCTGGCGGGGCAGTTGCACTGCCCAGAGTGAGGGCTCTTCAGACTGAGAGACTCCAAAAGCTGGCCTGGAGGCCCTTAGAGGCATCCCATTCTACAGATGGGAAAACTGAGCTCCCCAAGAACTCCCAGTTGGTTACAACATACCAGGGATAGGGATTAGTTTCAGGGAGAGAGAAAAGCTGGAGCGGACTCACGGTGGAAGGTGGGATAGGAAAGGGGCTTGAAACCTATAACGCAGGATCAAGTGAAGGAACAGGCAGTTCTGCCCGGAGAAGGCCAAACAATTCGGAAGGGTTGCTGAAGGCCAGAAGGTGCGGATGGAGCTCTGGGGGACCCTCGGGAAGGAGCAGGAGGAACAGCAGGATGGCTCACAAAATGTATCATAAACTTGGATTCCAGCAGGCAGTCTTCATCCCCTCCCCTTTCACCCCATCTGCACTCCCACCTCTGCCTTGGAGTCTGATATTCCCCTCCTTCAGTCAGAGCCAGTCCCAGAGAAGCAGGCAGGAATAGGCCCACCTGATTGGAGCAAAGAGTGCCTGAAGGCGGGGCCACATGGTTGACTGACTGGAAGGGCTCCTGCCTTGGCCAGACAGTGGCTGCAGAGAAAGGCCAGGCACTGGCTGCTGGGCTGGGTGGCAGTGGCTCTGGAGCAGCTGGTCAGCCGCGGGCTTTGGCAGTGGCGATAGCTCTGCTCAGCTGGTGAAGTGATGCTCTCGTCTGATTGAGCTAATTATGCTGATTGAATTTCCTCCTCTCTTTAGTGCCTCCTTCTGCCTCCTCCTCTCTCCTGTTTCTTGTCTCCCGTCTCCCCTTGGAGAGAGAGGGAAAGGTTTCCTTAATGTGACTGGTATTGTTATGCACACAGTGTCAGATGTTAATGCAGGCCTTGATTGACAGCTAATCAGCCCATCAGCTGTACAAAAGGAGAGAATAACTCGGTAATTTGATTTCCCCTGATTCCCCTGCGTGGGATGGCAGGGAAGTCTAAATTAGCAATCAGGGAGCCCGTGGCAGATCCTGGAGGGTGGCGGTGAGGATCCAGGGGCTGTGGGTGCAGCTGCAGCCTCGCAGGTCCCCGTATCCAGGGTGGGGGAGCCCCCCCTGGCCTGGACTTGGATAGTGGAGGAGCTTCGTGACCTGCACAGACTAAATGTGGAGTGATTTGGGCAGTGGGCCAAGTCCCCATCTTTGGTGGCGGCAGCGGGGAGCCTGGGCTGGCCTCTGGGAGACTGGAGGGGCCTGCGCTGGGGTGCCCTCACCCTGTTGTCTGGGAGACCACCATGGAGATGCCTGGGATGGGGCAGCCAGCCCCCACCCCCACCCCATTCTTTTGGAGCTGGTTGCCAGGGTTTCCACCATGTGACCGATATTCTTCCAATTCAGGGAAATAGTTGTCCCTTCACTCAGCTTCTGGCAGGTTCCATTCAGGTAAAATGGAGCACAGGAGGAACACGTGTGGTTTATTTGGTCCCAAATGAGACCACTGCTGGCCCTCTGGGGCAGGCATTAGTACTAGTCACTGCTGGCATCCGCTGGGGCCCAGGGACCATGCCAAGTGCTGTGTCTGCATTCACTGTGTCGAGGAGGAAGGATGGAGCCCCTGGCTCCAAGTCCCACAGCGAGAAAGTGGTGGAGCTGGGATGTGCACCCAGGAAAGCACCGGCTTTCTGGCTGTGGCGGTGGAGGCAGGGTGAGCAGCGATTTCCACCTTGGCCCAGCCTCGTTGGAAGACCTCCCCACTCCCCATGAGGTCCTAGCCCTGGAGACCCCCAGCCAGAGCAATGCTGGTGAGATCTGTTGTCACACAGTCATGGATATGAATGCTTGCCCTTTTACAGATGGGTAAACTGAGGTCCCTGGAGGACAGGGACTTGCTTGAGGCTACATAAAGAGCTTTTGACCTGACGGGGGATAGAAGCTGGCTCTCCTGCCCCTGCCTGGAAGTGCCCAGCCTGCCCCACCGCCATGCCCATCTCATCTCTCTTTCTGCTTCTACTTGCCCACCCCCCAATACCCTCAGCAGGGAGCTGGGAGTGGGGCTGGGTAGCCAGTGGGGCCTAGAGATGCCTGGGGATGACTCTAGGTGACACCATTGTTGGGAGGGAGCTTCTCCCCCAAATCCGTCAGCACCTCTTGCCGCAGGAGAAACAGCTACTAAGAGGGGAGGTGGGGGCTGGGTTTGACCCCCTAATGTTCTGGGAACCTGGTGGCCTGGATCTGGGGGTGAGGGGGTTGGCTGTGACCCTATAAAAACACTTCCTGGCCCACCTCCAGCCTTGAAGCCCTTGTGGCCCACATTGCCTTCTCTGGACTCTTCTTGGGGATATGGGTACAGTCGGGGAGTTGGTGATATTCCTTCATACAGATGGTTTATTTGGCCCACTCAGACCTATTCATGGGCAGTGGGCCCCCATCCCATTCCACACTGTGTGTTAGTGTGTGTGTGTGTGTGTGTGTGTGAGTGTGTGTGTGTGTGTGAGTGTGTGTGTGTGTGTGAGTGTGTGTGTGTGTGTGTGAGTGTGTGTGTGTGAGTGTGTGTGTGTGAGTGTGTGTGTGTGAGTGAGTGTGTGTGTGTGAGTGTGTGTGTGTGTGTGAGTGTGTGTGTGTGTGTGTGTGTGTGTGTGTGAGTGTGTGTGTGTGAGTGTGTGTGTGTGTGTGAGTGTGTGTGTGTGTGTGAGTGTGTGTGTGAGTGTGTGTGTGTGTGTGTGAGTGTGTGTGTGTGTGAGTGTGTGTGTGTGTGTGAGTGTGTGTGTGTGTGTGAGTGTGTGTGTGTGTGTGTGTGAGTGTGTGTGTGTGAGTGTGTGTGTGAGTGTGTGTGTGTGTGAGTGTGTGTGTGTGTGTGTGTGTGTGTAGCCACACTGACATACTTTTGAAGCTTTGTCCTTGTCTTGGCTGCTCACACATCAGTTTGTGTGTGTGTTCCCACGTGTGCGCACTTAAGACCGGTGCTCATGCCACATGCATGAACCCATCTGTGGGGATCAGGACCCCCACTCATCGGGTCCCAGTGGAGCTTGGGAAGCAGGGCCTTCTTAGAACAGCCACCTGGATGCTGAGAGAGGGAGGAGGAGTCTGAGAAGAGACATGACACAGAAGCCACGATCTTTGTCCTCAAGGGGGCTTGGGAAGCTGGGTTTATGTGGGAACCATAAACCGATGGACCAGGAGTTGAGAGTGAAGCTATAGACCATGGACTTGACCTTTGCAGGGTCAAGGGTAGGGCAATGCCTTGGGAGGGGCCGTAGTCAGACCGGAGTAAGAAAGAGGTAGCGTTCATTCGGGGCGGGTTTGGAGAAGCCACAGCCGGGAACAGTTGGGGAGCCTGTTTTGTCCCAGCCTATGTGCTGGCCAATGAGGGCAAGTGCCCTCGTGGTGCCGAGGAGGAACAGGCAGGAGAGGTGCAGAGAGAAGTGGCCGTAGGTCAATGCCCAGGAGAAGGGAAGTCCACGTTCTGCTTTGTGCCAGCGCTCACGCTTGCTGCCCAGTAAGACACAGCAGAGGCTGCAGGGAGCGGGGAGAGCTGGGGCGAGGAGGAGGAGGTGGGAGCAGCTATTGTCAGGAGCCGGAGCTTTGAGGAGGGACACGAGGGCACAGAAGAGCTGCACACTCTGAGCTGCTGAACGCAAACAGTCACTCACCTCTTTTCAGACAAGTGTTTATCCGGAGAGTGCTGCGTGTAAGACAGCGAGCTACGTGCTGGGCTACCTCGGTGGACCGAGCAGACCACTTGCCAGCTCTTATGGAGCTTACTGTCTATTCTGTGTGGGTGTGCGTACATATGTATGCATGTGTGTGTACATGTGCATGTATGTATGTGCTTGAGTGCGCACACACATGTGTGTGGATGTGCATGGTTGGGGGTAGGCAATGTTAGTCACAGCACCAGCAGGGGTGATTGTAACTCACACTGACTGAGCTCCTATTACTCATTTAATCCTCACTACAGCCCTGTGGGGTGCTCTGCTGAGCCCATATCACAGATGAGAAAATAGAGGCATGGTGAGGTTAAGCAACCTGCCCTGGGCCACAGAGTTGAGATGCGGTAGAACCGGCTTCTGAATCTGGGCCGGTTGGCTTGGCTTCGAGGTCAGCACTTTTACTAACCATACAATGAATATTGACTAGCAAGTTGTGATGTACGCTGTGGGAGAATAAAGGAACTGCCGAGGGATGCCAGAGAGCAGCAGTCCCTGCCGGCTGCCTTCCCCGATGTCTCGGAGTGACAGTTCTGTGGTCTGGCCTCTCTGGGCTCCCCCAGGGCCACCTGCCGCACCTGAAGGGAAGGTTGATGGGCCTCAGCTGTGAGGCGCACGCCAATTCTGGCCCTTAACTCGCCCCTCCCCTTCCTTTTCCTTTTCTCCAGCGGCTGCTCCCAAACTCTACCCAAGGAGCTGCCCAGCATCGGAGGCTCCTGCCCTGTGTCTCCTCGGGGACCCCTGCATCCCCAGAGAAGCTCAGGCTCTGGTGTCCCCAGACCCATGGGTTTCGTCTCTCTACTCATGCTCAGCTCCCACTTGGTGGTCCCCCAAAGGGCCCAGCCACTCCAGCAGCACCGGCCGTTTCCAGGGACTGTCTCATGTGTGATGTGATGCTTTCTCTCCTCCACCCACCCTGAACCTTCGTCTTCGCTCCTCCATGTGTTGGCATCATCTCATCCATTCCATCCGGGAAGGCATGTAGTGAGCCACCTACCCTGGGCC
>NW_005871518.1:144529-146695 GCF_000147115.1 Myotis lucifugus
CCCCCGGGGCGGTGGGGATGGGGTGGGCACCAGGCGGGCGGCTGCCTGTGGCTGTAGAGGCAAGGAGAGGAGGGTCAGTGCGGTCTCCTGGGGTGCAGGGAGGACGGCTCTGCAGGGCTGGGGTCCTGGTGCTGAGAGATTGTGCAGCCAGCGGGCTCCTACACGCCCCCTCCCTGTCAGTCAGTCCTGCTGCCCTGTGGGTGCTGCAGCGTGAGCAGAGTGGGCAGTGATGAGCAGACTGCACGGTGGGCAGAGCACTGGACTGAGAGTCTTGGGTCTTGAGTGGGAGTGCAGTCTCCATTCATTGAATAAATTTTTATTGAGCACCGGGGTCTTATCCCATTAAATCTCCATAACAGCTCCATGAGGTGGATACTCTTTTTGTATTTCATTGATTCTAAATATGGGGAGAGAGGAAGGGAGGGAGGAAGGGAGGGAGGGAGGGAGAGAAGAAATAAGACAGAAGTCACAGCCTTTTATAACCTAGTTTCAGAAGCAATCACCTTTGCCCTATTCTGCCAATTAAAAATGAGTGGTCAGTCCAGCCCACATTCATAATGAGGAGATTATTATACACGGACATGACTACCAGGAGATGGGGGTCAATACAATAATATCTACAGCGGGGGAATGTCCTAAGGATGACATGAGATGCTATATGTAAGAATTAGCATGGTGCCTGGCACTTAGTATATGCTCAATAAATTGGCAATTGTTATTGTTGCTGTTGCTATTCTCAAAGCCAGGCTGGGCCGAGGCTAAGACAGGCCAGAATCCAGCAGCTGTCCCCAGTTCTCATTAGCCCAACCCCAAGGAAGATCAGCTGGCCCAACCCCATCTCCCTGTCCTCAGTTCTGTCAGCTTCCTCAGGCTCACCTCACGTCTCCTCCCCTGGGAGGCGTCTGCCAGGCTGTGAGCTGTGCTTCCCTGAAGGCCTCCTTGTCTGCAGGGAAGGACAGGCTGATGGTCACAAAGACCCCACTAACACTGTCTCCACACCACAGACCTTGGGCATGGTGGGGCTATCGTGTTCCAAGGTCACAGATTTCTTGGATGTAGCAATGGAAGGTTTCTATTTTTTATCTGGGAGGAAACGCTGTGACTTGACATCATCGCAAAGCAAGCAGAACTGTGACTTCTGTTTACAATGGACGGCTCTGACGTGTTACTGACAGTTACAAGAGCTTCTCTCCCTCTGGAAAATTGGGGGAGGGGTCCTGTGACACCTTCTCACTCCGAATGCTCCGCTGGTGTTAGAGATGAGGAAACCGCCACTCGGGGTGCTTAGGTGATTGGCCCAGGATCACAAAACGGTGGGACCAGGATTGGGTGCCAGTTGTCTGGTCCCAAGCCTATGCGTGGGCTTTATATTCTAGTCTTCATTCATCAGTCAAGCAATATTGTTGAGTCCCCGCTGCGTTCCAGCCAGGCACTAGGGATAGAGTGATGAGCAAGTGTTTGCTCCAGCCTTAAAAGGCTCTTAATGTTTCTCTTTGCTCCCTACTCCCGCTGGACAATAACTTTTCCACATAGAGCCCCCTCTTTCTCAACATCTCTCCTTCCCTGTATGGACTACAGGGCTTTGAATTTGAAGTGGGACTGTATTTAAGGAGGGGTTCCTTCAGCCGCTGTTTTGTGTGGAAATGTAACAGGAAATGGCTTTAAGGTCCCAGGAGATAAGGATCTGAGCAGATACAGAAGTTGGATGGAAGTTGGTCAAACAGAGGCCCCGATGGAAAATGAGGTCTACGGATTAAAGCAACCAATTGACTTTTTTTTTTAACAGCAGGCCCTCCTCCGGCCCTTGCCAGCCCCAAACTTTTCCCCTCTCCCTTCCATGGCCCTTGGGGAATTGAACCCAAGCCACTGCCCTCCATCCTAGTGAGCCACGTGATGGGATTGCAGTTAATGGTACTTTGAACAAGGTTGGTCAACTAGAAAGAAATACATAGGAAAATTGAAACATGAAAATGCTCTCGAAATTTAGCCAATTGCTATATTGTAGCTCAGCCAGCTGTTAACTCCATTGTATGAAAGCTGGCAGAAATAATTTGTAATCAATCTCACATTTGTTTACTGAATATTAGCAGAGAAAGACGTGAGGGTCATCTATACCCCCAGCCTTTTCCTCCGTCCCCTCCCATAAGCCCATCATGCCCCCAGCAC
>NW_005871518.1:152242-155439 GCF_000147115.1 Myotis lucifugus
CCTCCTTGCTCCCTGCTCACTTGAGAGCTGATGGATACATGGTATCCTCCTCAGGAGGCCTCTCAATTATTCATGTAGGAGGCAGTAAAGTGTAGTGACTTTATTTTTAAAAAAATCTTTATTGTTGAAAGTATTACATAGGTTATCTTTCCTCCCCCATTCACCTCTTCCAGCCCGCACTGGTCCTTCTCCCCCCCCCCCCAGCACCCAAAGGCCCTCACCACCCCATTGTCTGTGTCTATGGGTCATGCATATATGCATGCAAGTTCATTGGTTGATCTCTTCCCACCCACCCTCCCCTGCCTTCCCTCTGAGGTTCAACAGTCTGTTAAGTGCAGTGACTTTAAATCATGGCCTCTGGAGCTAGACTGCTACCTGGGTTTAAATTCCAGCTCTGCTGCTCACTAGCTGTGTGATCTCAGGCAAGTCACTTAACCTCTCTGTGTTGAAGTTTCTTTGGCTATAACATGCATTTATGGTAGTACCTACCCTGCAAATTTGTTGTGAGAATTAATGAGCACTAAGATGGTTAGAGCCAGGCTTAGTACATAATAAACACTATATAAGCATTTGCTATTATTATTACTAGATTTAGGTAGATAAAAATTCAATATTGGTAAGTTAATATAAAGTTTATACAACAAGATTTTTTTCTTCTGTGGCCACTTTTTCCTTTCTCATGGCCCTAACACAGCCTAGGCAGCATTGCAGAGGCTCTGTTCCTTAAAGATATACTAATAATGTGCTACTTTTGTATTCAGAAAAGTACTGTTTTTATTAGAAAAATTCTGTTAATCTCAGAAAGTTTAATCTGCATTTCTTTTGGAATGATCTGTATTGGGCACCTTACTGAGCATCGTGCACTGTGCTGGCTGTGTTACATTTGTTAAGTTTGTTCCATTGTCTCAATATTTCTGTGAGGTGGACATTGCGACCCCATCTTATAGATGAAGAAACTGAGGTTCAGGGAAGTTGAATGATTTGTAGAAAATTGCACAGAGAGGGAGGCAGAACAAGAATTCAAATCCACTGCATTATTCTGAAGAGGCTGGGGTGGAATGCCTATATGATGAATCCCGTCTCACCTCATCCATCCTTCTCTTTGGATTTCTCTTTCTGCCTTCCTCCCAGAGAACTCCTTATATCTGTGTCACCAACCTGGACCTGCTCCTTTTCCCTTATTTAAAGTGATGAAAATATAAGATCACACAAACAGCCCCACTGCCTGCCCAGAAAGCCCACTCTGTTTTAATTGTTTTAAAAAAGAAAATGTTCTCTCTTTAATTATGGCATTAAGGATTTCTAAAGGTACTTTATAATTTTATCCCACAATCTTATTTTTATTCTGTCTGTTTTAAGGCACATTCTAGTCATTAAACTTTTGTGTACTAATTCACTTTCCTAAAAAATGTTATTTATTTCTGAGGTAACATTGGTTAGTAACATTATATATGTTTCAGGTGTCCATTATAGGTGCTCTCCACCGAAAGTATAGTTTCCATTTGCCACCGTACATTTGATCCTCTTTACCCATTTTGCCCTACCCGTTACTCCCCTACCATACTGTTGTCTGTACCTATGAGTTTGTTTTGTTTTGTTTGTTTGTTTCTTTTTTTGTTTTGTATTCCACATATGAGTGAAATCGTATGGTTTTTGTACTTCTCCATCTGACTTATTTCACTTAGCACAGTGCCCTCAAGGTCCATTGATGATGTTGCAAATGGCAATAGTTCATTCCTTTTACATGTTTATAATATATATAATACATTTATAAAAATAAAGCATAAAATATAACAAATATATACTTATCCATTTATATACATATTATTTATCCATTCATCTGTCGATGGACACTTAGGTTGTTTCATATCTTAGCTATCTATACTAATAAAAGCCTAGGCGGTCATCATGCCCTCATGCTGTCACACTGTCCCAGCGTCACAACCCATCACCAGGGTGGGTGGGGCTTGACGCTGCATGCGCAGCACGGGGGCAAGTCCTGGTGGTTGCTTCATGTGGCTTCTGCCGGGGGTCCCACAGCCCCGCGTGCACCATGGGGGCGGAACCCCCGGCTCCGGCCTACCTCTTTGGGGTGATCGATCGTGGGCTCCCGCACTGTGAGAAGGCCCAGGCCAGGGTGGGGAGGCCCCCCGCCCCACCGAGTGCATGAATTTCATGGACCGGGCCACTAGTCTACACTAATAAAAGAGAAACATGGTAATTAGCGTACGACCGCTACCCTTCCCATTGGCTAATCAGCATATCCTTAGCAAATTAACTGTCAGCCAAGATGGCGGCCGGCAGCCATGCACTGAAACGAACAGGGAGGCTTGCTTGCTCCAGTGACTGCGGACTCCAACGTTCCCCGCCTTGCCGGCCTCTCAGCTGCAACTCTAAGCAACTATGTTGCAAATATAGAAGCTAAACAAAACCCTAGAAACCGGCTTTCAGTCAGCCGGGCTTCAGCCAGCCGGACCGCAACATTGTATCAAATACAGAATTTAAACAAAGGCTAGGAGGCCTCAGAGCTAAAGCTGGCCCAGAATAGAAAAAAGAAAAAAAAAAGAAAAAAAGGAGCAGTTGGGAGCTTCAGTCACCCGCCAGCCTGAAAACGGCCCTCAGCCCCTCACCCAGCCTGGCCAGGCACCCCAGTGGGGACCCCCACCCTGATCCAGGACACCCTTCAGGGCAAACCAGCCGGCCCCCACCCGTGCACCAGGCCTCTATTCTATATAGTAAAAGGGTAATATGCCTCCCAGCACCGGGATCAGCGGAGCAGTGAGGCTCCCGGCACCGGGATCAGCATGACAGGGGGCAGCGCCCAAACCCCCTGATCCCCCTGCGGCTCTGTGAGTGACAGGGGGCGGGGCCACAACCTGCCTATCCGCCCTGCTCTGTTCATGACAGTTGAAGGCGCCCCAACCCCCTGATCAGCCCTGCTCTGTGCCTGATAGGGGGGAGCTCCCCAACCCTCTGATTGCCCTGCGGCTCTGTGTGTGACAGGGTGCAGTGCCCCAAACCCCCTGATCGCCCCTGTGGCTCTGTGTGTGACAGGGGGCGGGGGCCACAACCTCCCTATCTGCCCTGCTCTGTTCGTGACAGGGCAAGGCACCCCAACTCCCTGATCAGCCCTGCTCTGTGCCTGATAGGGGGGAGCTCCCCAATCCCCTGATCCCCCTGCGGCTCTGTGTTTGACA
>NW_005871518.1:155539-158320 GCF_000147115.1 Myotis lucifugus
ATGTCTTGAAGCTTAGTGCCTATTTTCTTCTTTGCATGTCATTGTTTCGGGTCTTACATTTTAGTCTTTAATCCATTTTGCCGTTCTGACCTTTAATAACCCAATCTTAGGAAGAGCCATGCTTAAGTGGATGGCTGAAGACTTCTGGGAAACCTGCTTCCACAAATAAAATCCTTTTCATAGTAAACAGTCCAGCGAAAAAGTGGGAGGGAGTGGGAATGAACGGAAATGGAGTGAGTGGGCTGGTGGGAGGGGAACGTTGAAAACAGCCACCTGAAGCATTATTTGTATTAGAAAAGAAATAGCCATGGGGGAAGAGAGGTAATGCATGAAATCCCATTTTCCCTGCATCTTTTAGTCCATTTGGAACCCCAAAGAGAAGCAGGCAGAGAGCATTCTGTTCTGAACAGAGTTGAGCCTGACCTGGGGAGCTGTATCTAGTGGTTGTTAGGAGGGTCAGGGAGAAGGACAAGTGCCCTAGAAGACCTTAGGGTTGGGGTGAAGCCTGTGGGAGGGGCTGGCTTCTAATTTTGAAGGGTGCTGAGCCCCATGTGTGTCTCTTCAGAAGGAGCTTAGCCTAGGTCCGGCTCTTCCACAAAATACCGACTTCTGCGCATGGGCCACGAAGTTTCAATCGCACTGTATGTGCGCACCCGCATGTGGTATTTTGTGGAAGAGCCACACTCAAGAGGCCAAAGAGCCGCATGTGGCTCGCGAGCCTCGGTTTGCTGACCATGGGCCTAGGAGGGCCCAAAGTATGCTAGGGACACTAGGGGACTTGATAATAGGAGGAGGAAGACCCAGGTAGTATTATTTACGCTCTCGCATGTTTATTTAATGCTCATCACAACTCTCTAAGATGGGTATTATTATCTCTATTTCACAGAGCAGCTATTAATGAAACAGCAGCACCAGCCGTGGGCATTGTCATGGCGGCGGCAGCAATAGGAGAAGTAGCTGTTGTAACTACTTACTATGCACCCACGATATTTCTGTAAGTACTTGTAGACTTAAGCAGATGGGACCAGGTGTTCTTCCATCGTAGTTTTGTGTCCTCCTCTTTCATATTGTAGAGTTGTCACTAGGGAGTGCTACCCCCCCTCCCCCAGGGACTGTCTCTATTCCTAATCCCTCTTACATCTAGATGGGGCTCATGGCTTGGTCTCATCAATAACAGGAGAGATAGTGGCAGGAGTAGTGGGAACTGGTGCACGTATAGCATTTACTAGGTGTTGGGGATTGTTCTAAGTGCTACCTGCATCGGTTAGGTTTTTTTTTATTGTCTAAAGTTTTACATATGTCTCCTTTATCCCCAATTGACCCCCTCCCCATCCCTTCCCAGCCCGGACAAGCCCCCACCGCCCCAGTGTCTGTGTCCATTGGTTATGCTAATATGCATGCATATAAGTCCTTTGGTTGCTCTTTAAAACCCCCCTTCCCCTACCATTTGTCTCTAGATCTATCTATTCTTGTTCATCAAATTATGTTGATCATTATATCCCACATATGTGCATTGGTTAGTTTTGCTGTGTAACACGATGCCCTGGCACTGAGTGGCGGCAGCTGGGCAATTTTATGATCTGAGCCCAGCTTGGCTGATCTCAGTTGAGTCACTTATGTGTTGACTGGGCCCGGATGGACTCAAATGGTCTCTCACACACATCTGGTGGTTAGGCAACTGTTGGTTGGGGCGATGAAGGTGACTGAACCGTGTTGCTCATTCTTCAAGAGGCCAGCCTGGGCTTGTTCACCTGGTAGTTGAAGGCATCCAAGAACAGCATTAAGCAACACTCAAGGAGCAAGCACTTGTCAAGGTTCTTCTTGTGACATGTTTCTCATACTGTCCCACTGGTGGAAGCGAGTCTCATGGCCGATTCTAGAGTCAGTGTGTGAGGGAGAGAACCCAGGGACCCAGACCCAGGGAGGCATGAACGAATTGGGCCATGGCTTTTCTTTGCTTCAGTATCTATGTCTGTGGCAGAGGGCATGCAATTAAGAGCTTTGGATTAGGCAGAGTCCCGGCTTTACTCCTACACGTCCTATGACAGGTGATCTCAGTTTCTCTGCCTGCATGTTGGGTGGCAGGGTTACTGTGAAGACCAAATGACGTGATGCTTCTGGAAGTCCTTTGTGAGCTGTAAAACCCTGTACAGATATCGGTTGTAGCTTTTCTTCCCCCTATGAATGGAGGTGGGCCTTATTAATTCCTTGCCTGGGAATGATCCACTTCATGGCAAGACCTCCAGGATGACTTAGCCTGGCTCCCCACACCACTGGAGCAGCCCCGCTCATCACCCGTGTGCTCGGGGAATGCAAAGGCACGTTAATAGTGGCTGGAGACAAGCGTAATTAGGAAGGTAAATCTGCTGAAAGAAATCATATCATGCAAATGTGATTAGCAATGACTTTTGGGTTCTTTGTTATTTGAGAGTTTCTATTTCTTGGCACAAATGTGGAGAGTTGGCTGCTGTGTTCACTGGGGTGGCTCTTAGTAGGAGCTTGTGAACACAGAAGAGGAGAGGAGCCTTAAGGAGGGGGGCCTGTAGCCCTGGTCCCTTGTCAGCTCAGCCCCCCAGGAAGAGTCTGTGGTCCCCAATCAGGTCTGAGCTGATTCCCCTGGAGGAGCTTCTAGGGAGCAGACCCTCACTGGAGATAAGGCTCCCAGGAGAGGAGGGGCTCTTTCTTCCAGGTGAGAGCTACATTTAAAGAAGAGTGAGCTGGAGATGGGGTCCAGGGACAGCTGGTTCCTTGTTACTGCCAGCTGCCCCTGTTAGGGGGCTG
>NW_005871518.1:159321-162651 GCF_000147115.1 Myotis lucifugus
CCATGACCCTTTGTGTGCCCCCATTTCTCTCCTGTCCCTTTAAGAGTTTCCAGTGTGACCCTTCCCTCCCCCCCTGAAAGGACTGCCAAGTGTCAGGTCAGCCCTCAGAGAAACCATTCCTGCCCCAGCATGTGCTTCCGTTGACCAGAGCAGGCAGGTGGTGGGCTGTGAAGTCAGCACCACTTTTAAGGGTCAGGGCAGTTGTCCTGGGTAGGGAATCTGCTGCCCCAGCCCAGCTTGGGGTCCCCAGGCCTCTGCAGGCTCCTCAGTCCTCTCTGGCCAGTGAGCCAGGCACAGATAGGCCCTTCCCCACCTCATTTCCAACAGCCACTGGCTCATGCTCTTCCCTTGAGCATGTCCAGGCCCCTCTGACTGGACACATCTAGAGCTGGCCTCCTCTGCCCACAGACCTGGTCTTTGTCAGCGTTCCCCATTCAGGGATGGCAACCACGAGCCCCCTCCTGTCCCTGACTTTTACATCGGATGGAAGCCAAATCTTTCCAGTGCATGTTGTTCCCTCATCCCCCCTCTATCCACACGGCCTTGGATTAGCTCACATCTGTCCTGTATTATTGCAAAGACCCCGGAGGTGGCCCAGCACACCTGGCACTGCTCTCATCCCGGTTCTCTGCTGCACGGTTATCTTCGAACACAAACTATTGATGGGCCCCTGTGGCCTGCGAGAGACATCAAAATCCTTGGACAGCCTCCAAGGCCTGCCATGATCAGGCTTCCACCTTCTCCAGCCCATGTCCCCTGACACCCCTCAGAGCACACCCACACCAACCTGCCTGTCCTTATACCGGGGTCCCTATGTCTGCGATGCCTTACCCCCTGCTCCCCTGGGCCAGTGTGAGGCTGTGTCCCACGCTGCCCACCATCTCTGCCGGCTCCTAGGGCTGTGTGGCTCCTCCTCCCCACATTCGCCCAGTGCTCTGTCTGTTTCCCTGTTACAGCCTGGATTGCACTGAGGTTATTGGTTTGCATGACCGACTCCCGATGGACCTCAGCTCCTGAAGAGCAGGGACACAGGCTTATTTACTGCTGAAGCCCCAGCCCAGCAGAGGGCCCGGCACATAGTAGGTGCTCAATTCCTGTTGGCTGAATTAAATTCCCACACAACGCATGCAATTGACTCGATTTGGAAATGACATTGCATCTAGATTTTTGTCTCCTAAAAGGGCGTGGAAGGACACAATTCACCTCTTCAGGGGCTTCTCTTTGTGCAGAAAACAAAAACTCCTGTGTCTGGACGGAACTGAGCCTGCAGACTGGGCGGGAGGGGCGGGAGGGCCTTGAAATAGAGTGGAGTTTGCTTTGCTCTGGGAAAGGTGTGTAGCAGCCAAGGCACCCTGTTGTGTTATGGAGATGAAAGGAGGCCCCTGCATTACTTTCCACCACGGAGCCAGAGGCTAAAAGGAAGCCTTCCTTCTTCCTGGCTGATAAATAGAGAGAATAAATTATCTGGGCACTAAAAGTTGCATTAGGCAAATAAACATTTCGACAAGAATTACTAGTATATGTGACATTCAAGAGAAGGCAAATAAACCCTAAGTTATAGGGACCTGTCAGTGCTCTAGAATTAAGTAACTAAAAATCATTAGTAGCGTCTGCGTCAGGTTCTTAAACCTTCCCTGGCTCCGGCCCCCCGCTGCAGGGGCTCAGAGAGATACCACGTGTCTTCTGTTGTATGTCTTCAGAGACATTCTCAGGTTCCTGGGACCTCAGATCTGGAAGTGACTCAATGTCTCCAGACCAGTGCCTTCAAGCACTGTTTTGTGGAACCCTAGGCTACCGTGGGAGCAGTGGGAGCACCGTGGGAGGGCAGCCCAGCAGGCAGGGCCCCCATCCATCCAACCAGGGGTGCTCTTCTTTGATCTGGATTGTAGTAAGTAGGTAAGCTCTCTTCTGATGGAGGGCTCTGCTACTAAGTGGTTTGAAAACCAGTGTCCTGGAGCAGACATCCACCTGCTAGAGAAATCTCCATTAGCGCACTTGGGTAAGTGATTTTTCAGCCTCTTTTGAATACCCTCCATGACAGGGAACTCATTACAGGATTTTAATCAGACCCAGTTTTCTCTAGTTTCCTTTGCATGAGATTCCCATCCCAGGACTCTAGTGCCAGAGGCTTGAGTTCGAATTGAGGCTCTGCCACCGATTGTGTAATTCTGGACAGTTACCAGAGTGCCCCCCCCCTCACCCCCCTCCCCCGAGTCCTAGTTTCTCTATCTGTATAAAGGGGATAATGTGTATAAGTTTTCTATAACAAATTACCACAAACTTTGAGGCTTAAAATGATACACATTTATTATCTTACAGTTCTGGAGGTCAGAAGTTCAAAATGGGTCTTAAGGAGTCAAATGCAGGGGTTTCAGGGCCTTGTTCCTTCTGGAGGTTCCAGGCAGGAGCCTGGCCTTCCTAGCAGCCACCTGCATTCCTTGGCTCATGGCCCCTTCCTCCACCTTCAAAGCACATTGCTCTAGTCTAGCGGTTCTCAACCTATGGGTCACGACCCCTTTGGCGGTCGAACGACCCTTTCACAGGGTGGCCTAAGACCATCCTGCATATCAGATATTTACATTGCAATTCATAACAGTAGCAACATTACAGTTATGAAGTAACAACGAAAATAATTTTATGGTTGGGTCACAACATGAGGAACTCTATTTAAAGGGCCAGAAGGTTGAGAACCACTGCTCTAGTCTGTTCTTCTGTCATCATATCTCCTTCTCTGCCTCTGCCTTCCTGCCTAGCCCTCTTGTAAGGACCCTGTGACGACTCTGCTGTGATTACACTGCCCTCACCCAGATAATCAGGATAATCCTGCCTCTCAGGGTCCTTAAGTTAAATACAGCTGCAAAGTCTCATTGGCCCTGTAAGGAGACATAGTGACAGGTTCTGGGGGTTAGGAGGTGGACATCTTTTAGGGTGGTTGTTCTGCCCACCACATAATGATAGTTCCTACCTCAGAGGGTGGTGGTGAAGGTCAAACAAGGAAGTGCATGTCAAGTACTTCACAAAGAGCCTGGCGCATAGCAGGAGCTCAGTAAGTGTAGGTCAAATGTCCATCCTGTGTGTGCCTCCTCTGAATGTGCCCACTTCCACCATGCCCTCCTGCAGCCCAGGGCAGAATGTACCAGGCCCCGGAGTTTAGAGGATGGAGGCCTTGTAGGGCCCACTCAGGAGTTTGCACTTAGACCTGTGGCTATAGCAAGCCCTTGAGATTACTTCAGTAGGGGAGGGCCAGGACACATCTGTTGTTTAGAAGAGCTTGTTGACCACAGTGTGATTTTGGTGAGACAAAGCAAGTGCTAGAACAGGATGGAGGCT
>NW_005871518.1:166486-168518 GCF_000147115.1 Myotis lucifugus
GATGTGGGCTTTGAAGGATGTGTAGGACTCTGTCGGCTCATGTTCACAAGAACTTCTGCCAAATCAGATCCCTCCATCTTCTGTGCCTGAGTCTCTGAATGTGACAGTAAGAGCAGGCTATCATATGGGTCCTAACGAAGGGGCTGTCTTGGTGCTGGTCCATCAGGGATGAGCCTGGGATGTGCCATTTAGATAAATGAGCTGTCTTGTTTTGGGTCCTTCGTGGACTTGACCCAGCTGCTTGCCTATGTCCTCGCTGTGTCACTCGGGAACATTGTAAATAGGAGAGGGCCAGTTTGAGAATCTTTAACAAGTCCTTTCAGTGACCTAATTGCACACATCTCCTTCTCTGCCCACTACATGGCTTCCCATCGTCCCCTCACCAGGACTTGCTGCCCTGACACTCCCCGCGCTGGGAGCTTACCCAGCTGTCCCTCCGTGCCCGGGGCGCATCAGTGCCGTGTCTCGCTCCTTCCTAGGCCCCCTGCTCAGAGCCTGCTGGACATAAAGGGCTCATTCGGTTTGTTTAGTTTCTTCACGGAGGCTTTGCAAGTTTCAATTATTAACGCAGGGTTCCAGGGCTCAGATGTGGGCGGGCTGGGTTCTGGTACCACGTCCTTTCCCTTCTCCCTGGGGCAATGCCCTGGGATGGAGATTTCCAGGTACCTAGTCAGTTCAGTGGCTTTCATTTCTGACATCACTGGGGACTCTTGGCCTGACAACTGGCTGATAGGTAGCCTGACCCATGTTCTCACTTACATGACCTGCCAAGAGGCTGGCACGTGACCCACTACTTGGTTGACACCTGGTCTGACCCATGTCCCACGACATGGCCTAACATGTGGACACTTGGACACCGAAGCTGGAGTCCAGCAAATCCCAGGGCCTGGAGCCATCTGGTCAGCTCTACTCCCTGGAGCTTAATCCAGGGAAGAGGCGGCCAGGTGGGCTATCCCAGGGGCAAGACTGTCCCTCCTTGTGAGGATGAGGCCCACCAGGTCCTGTTGGGCGGATGGACAGTGCTCAGAACACCCCCCCGAAACCCACACACATAACACACACACGCACACACCCCCACATGCACATACCTGTACACATTCACACACACACACACACACACACGCACACACCCCCACATGCACATACCTGTACACATTCACACACACACACACACACACATGCACATACCTGTACACATTCTCTCTCTCTCACTCACACACACACACACACACACACACACACACACACGTGAGGGCTGGCACCGCTGCATCGCCATGCCGAGCAAGCTTCTGGCTCTCAGTGATGATGGATGTGTCTCCGTGCGGCACTCAGCCCTGCCTCCCCCTGCATTCTGCACGCAGGACTCGCTGAGTAAACGGCTCTGCCCTGCTGCCTGGCAGGGGTGGTAGATGGTGGGACTGGGGGAGGGAGGGAGGGAGGAGTGGAGCCATTTGTCTGGGGCACCGGGAGGGGAGTTGGCCACTTACGGCTGTGATGGATGGCGATTCCGCTCTGCCATCTGTCGGGGCTGGCAGGCTGCTTAGCACAGCACTGCACACCTGGCGGGGGCGTCCCTGTGGAGCTGCACCCGCCTTTCTGAGGCCTGGGGACCAGGCTCCCGACACCTCAGGCAGGAGGTGGCAGGGAGGAGCTAGGCGGCACTCGCAGGCCCCCATGAAAGGAAGATGGTGCGCACTCTGAGAAGAGGGCCTGCTGGGCCCGTCCTGTCCCTCCCCTCTGTTCAGGGAAGTGGGGCTGTGCCTGGGCATTTCTGGGCACAGTAGAGCCCATCAGAACTTAGCTGCCACCTCCCTTGACCAGGAGTGTATGCGGGGCCCTTGGCCCAGCATCCAGCTCCTGTGCTCAGTGGAAACAAAGCCAGTTGAACCACACCTCACACCCAGCCCCTGCGAGGGTGGGGGCATGAAGGTATTTTCAAGGTCGCCTGGCTACCTGAGTGATGGATGGGAGGTGTTTTGGTCCCACAAACCACCACCTTTTATGAGGTGCCCACCCCCCTAGGATCCCAGAA
>NW_005871518.1:169934-171503 GCF_000147115.1 Myotis lucifugus
CAAGGCAAGCAAAACTCTCTATGAATGCCTCATTATTTGAATTTCAAATATTTCTCTTGAGTGGAGCACAAAGGGAAACTTGAAAAAATATTAACACACACACACACACACCCCCGAACCATTCCTCCTCTCCAATCTGTGACTCAGAGTGTCCTAGTTTGGGTTTTAATAGTGCAATTGCGAGAATCAATCAGCCCTAGATAGATGTGTTTACTCAGAAGTGCTCAGAGAGGAGACCAGTCAAAAGAACATTAGTATCTTAAAACATTGAAATGATCTTTGCCGAAGAACATTAGCTATCAGCATTAATATTCAGGAATTCTTTTGCTTGCAAAGTGTCTACATGCAGCTGAGCCCAGAGGTCAGGGTAGGGAGGAAAGTGAGGAGGCGGTTAATTCGGGTAAAAGCACAGCACGCTGGGAAGAGCTTGGGGACTGAAGTCCCTCCTTCACTCACTCATTCACACGGCAGTAGTAGGCAGTTTACAGATGGAAACCATGGCTTCGCAGTCCAATAGACCGAGGTGGAAGTTCCTGCTCTACCACTCTATGAGCTGTGCCCCTTTGAGTGAGTGATTTAACTGCTCAGGGCCTCAGTTTTCCCATCTGTAACATGGGATTAATAATAGTGTTAGGCAAAGAGTGTCCTTTCCACCCACGTAGCGCAGAATTGATACAAATAGGTCCTCAATAAAGTAGGTAGTGATTTCATTGCCTTTTTCTACTGAATGTTCCTAGTATGTACCAGGTACTGCTGAGCGTGGGGATAAAACGGTGAACCAAACAATCAGGGTACCTCTGCTCCCGAAGCTTATCATCTAGTGGGGCAAGGGGCAATTACAACATCAGGCTGCTCAAAAGCTGGCTGAATCCATTTCTTAGCTGTGTGACCTGGGCAAGTCACCTAACCACCCTGATCCCGATCCCTCATCTGTGAAAGGGTGAGGAAACTGCCTGCCCCTCAGGGAGGTTGGGAAAACCAAGGAGATGAAGCACAAGAGGGAGTTTTGGAAACGCTAAAGAGTTCTGCTGTAGCTAAGGCGCCAGCTCAGGAAGGTTGTGTTGTGGTGTTTTGAACCCTTCTAGGCCCTGGACCCAGATGGAATCAGGAATGAACAGCAAGGAGTTTTCTTCCTTCTGGCTCAGGTTTTCCAAGACACTCTGTCTACCGCTGAACGGCCTTATGTCCATCGTCCTAGGAGTTTGTATGTTACTCTGAGGATGGTGGAGAAGGGTGATGGAGGCTTTAAAGCTGGAAAGCGATGGGATCACTGGGTCTGACTATGTATGGAGGGTGGGTTGGAGGAGTGACCCTGGAGGCAGAGGGCTCAGGGATAGGTGACAAGGACTCTGACCAGCTTTCATCTGAGTCAGGTCTACTAGGAACACTCTTCTCACCTGGCCTTGCCTTGGTTTGCCATTCTTGCTCTGCCGAGCCCATTTTCGGCAAGAACCCCACCAAGCCACTTTCATAAAAATCCCCCCACTGCGATGCCTAACCCAATTCCTCTTAGTAGTTTTCCATCCAATGACCCTCTCACCCTACCCATTGGCCAGAAATCCCCAGTTG
>NW_005871518.1:174469-178220 GCF_000147115.1 Myotis lucifugus
CCGGGCAGACAGGCATCTGTCTGAGTGGGTAATTTCATCAAGGAGAAGAGGCACTCTGCACTGTGCCTGGAATCCCACGGGTGAGAGAACACATTTAACCCTGGGAGCATGGCAGCTGAAAGAGAGAGAGAGAGAGAGAGAGAGAGAGAGAGAGAGAGAGAGAATGAATGAGAATGAGGGATCTACTTACACAATGGTCCAAGAGCCTCCTCATCTTAAGAGAAGAAAGAACAGATGGTAAAACAGTTCACGGCAATAGTCAGGCTGGGAGGGGAGAGCTGAGCTCAAGGGTAGCGCCATTGCCCTGGGAGGGTGTAGATGACACCTCTGCTGTGTGTGGGATTGGCAGTTTTCTCATAGAGGGCCCCCCAGCACAGCCCCTGGGCCTGGCTTGAACTCTGGGGCAAGGAGGCTGAACTAGTGAGAGAAATCCTCAATTTCTCTGCTTTCTTAGACTGTGAGTAGCAGATGCCCACTCGAGCTGGCTTAAGCAGAAAAGGAGCAGCGTTGTCAAGGTACAGGGTGTCTCCTGGAAGTCGAGGGTAGGGATGCAGGTGGTCTCCTCTCTCTGCACACCCCCTTCCTCTGCTTCTTCACACCCGGAGTATGACACGACCCCGCCCAGACCTGGGTTTATGTGCACAGTCCCAGCACCTGTAGAAAGGAAACTGCCTTTGGCAATCCTCATTTCAGATCCCCGGGACAGAGAACTGACTGGTTCTGCTTGCTCAGGTGTCTCCCAGAGCCAGGCAGCTGGGGAGGGACACAGCCCGGCATTATTACAAATGTGATTCCATTTCCAGAGCAAGGTTGGGGCAACCACTGACATCCAGTTTCCTGAGAGTCATCCGCTGCATCCACCTCACTGTGGGGCACCGAGCACTCAGGTCATGGACCCTGTGGGCCAATATGTTTGCTGCGAGGGGCAGGGCTGGGGCAAGAGCGACACAAGCAAGGCACATCGGGAGTTTAAACTTGAGGTTTAAAAGCCATTCACTCTGAATGTTGTGAGTGTGAAAAGCTGGCCCCTGCACCACCCTGAACGGGGGCATCTCCTTAAATTTTGTGCCCTGGGTGCCTCATTTGCCTCCCTCTAGTTCTAGCCCTGGCCAGGGAGTCTGCACCACCCTGCACGCAGCACTGGTGCCCTGGACACTGGCACCCTCAGAGTGGGTAGTGGATGCCCACAGGGTAGCGGCATTGCCCTGGGAGGGTGTAGATGGCGCCCCTGCTGTGTGTGGGATTGGCAGTAAAGGGGCGTCATCTCAATGAGTCATAATGTAGGCGAGGCCACACAGTGGCCTGAGTGTACATGAAGTGTCCTGGGAGGTCCTGGAGATTTGTGGGGGGACTGAAGTTGGGATGGAGGTGGGGGTGAGGGTGAGTTCTCCTAGGGTGGATGGAAGGCAGAGCCAGAGATGCCAGCTTGTCACCTACTATGACCTTGTTCTGATACCTCAGGCTGGGGTGGTCCCATGCTGTGATGCCCAGGGTCACACTTTCCCTGGCCCACCATCATCTGGTCATCACAGCAGTCCTGGGCGTGGATGGAACCGTCATCTCCCCTGCACATAGGAGCAGACGGAGGTGCAAAGGGCCCTGCCACTTACTCAGCAGTCCCATCATGGACGCTTAGAACTGGAAGGGGCCACAGAGAGCTCGGTGTCAGCTTCCTCCCTGTGCACATGGGGAACTGAGGGCTGGAAGGCTGAGGTGTGTACTCACGCCCACACAGTGAGTTAAGCAACGGAAAGAAGCCTCACGGAATCTTCCTCTTTATTTTCCAACCGCTACCTTGTACAACCCAAATGAAGCTTGACTCTCCACCTTGCATTTCCAAACTGGGGACAAAACCTTCCCAAGCTGGTAGGCAGACAGTGTCCAAACCCTTGCACACTGTTTTAGCACGTTCATCAGGCCTCTCTGCCGGATTTCCTTCCCTTCCCCCACCAGCCAGGGTCCCTGATTTTAACTATATGGGCAGTACAACCAGGACTAGCCTCAGGCCCTTCTCAGCTAGAAGATTCCGTTCCTGCTCCTGGTAGCCCCCAGGGGCTCCCCTCACCTTGAGGGAAAGCAGAAAGGCCAGCCAGGTGGCCACGTGAAGGACCCACCAGCTGTGAGCACCCTCTTTTGGCCTGACAGTCCTTGCTCAAACCCCAGGTTCGCTGCCAGGCAACCATGGCGTCTTTGAAGCTGGAGCCTACATTACTGCTTTTTAAAAAAATGACAAATTCGAAAGCAATAAAATCTGCACATTAAACACCTCATGCTGGCTGTAGTAGCAGTGGCTCCAACAACCTTCCCGCTCCCTTTTGAAGGAAGGGAGCTTCCTTTATCTCCAGGCGCTGCGGAACTTCACCTCTAAAACACATTTGCAAAGGATGTACTGTGGGCTTGAAGGAGACGCGCAGCAATGCTCTTCTAAATAACCCTCGGGTCCAAGAGGAAATCACTATGGAAATAGGGAAGTGTTTTGTACTGGACAAAAATGAAAATAGAAATAAATCAACACTTGTGAGAATTCAGCTAAAAGAATACTCAGAGCTGGTGTTCTTAACCTGGGGTACGAATACAGGGATCCTGTGAACTTGGTTGAGAAAATAATCATAATTTATATTAAATAACCTGGAGCAGAAATGTAGCATTTCCTTCTATTAGGAATATGGACAGAGGTCCATTGCATCAGTGGTATGCGTGACATGGCCACCAATAGATATCACAGATACTGAATTCACACTGCCCATCAGATTAAGGATCCAGATGATTTATTTTCTCTGCCTTGGTCTCACAATGTGCATGCAGGCTTGTCTAGATACAGGGGACAAATGGCAACAGGTTGTTTTTCTTTCTTTCTTTCTTTTTTTTTTTTGGCTTTATGAGCAGTGTCAGCATAAGCACTGAGGAGAGATGCCTAAAATTTTGCCAAAGAGGAGGCACAGGCAAGATGTTCAGGTTACCATGCATAGAAACGTCCACAGGTGTATTTTGCAAAGACAACGCATATTAGTGGTATCATATAGTATTTGTCTTTTTGTGACTGACTTATTTCACGTAGCATAATGGCCTCAAGGTTTGTCCATGTTGTAGCACGTGTCAGAATTTCTTTCCTTTTTATGACTGAATGATATTCCATTGTAAGTATATACCACATTTTGTTTATCTATTCATCCGTTGATGAACACTTGGATTCCTTCCAGCTCTTGACTATTGTAAACAATGCTGCTATGAACATGGATCTTTGACTATCTCTTTGACACCCTGCCTTCACCAGAAGTGGAATTGTTGGAATAGATGGTAATTCTGTTTTTAATTTTTTGAAGGACTGTTATTCTGTTTTCCATAGTGGCTGCACCATTTTATATTTCCAATGCACAGTGGTTCCAATTTCTCCACATCCTTGCTAACACTTTTTCTTTTCTGGGTCGTGTTTTTATTTTTATTTTTTATATTTGATGAGTTTGAGGTGATACACTGTTGAGTTTTGAGAGTTCTTTTATATTCTAGACTAGAGGCCTGGTGCATGAAATTCATGCATGGGGGAAGAGTGTGTCCCTCAGCCCAGCCTGCACCCTCTCCAATCAGGGACCCCTTGAGGGATGTCTGACTACTCCTTTAGGCCCGATCCCACTGGATATCCCTCTCACAATCCAGGACTGCTGGCTACCAACCACTCACCTGCCTGCCTGCCTGATTGCCCCTAACTGCTTCTGCCTGCAGCCTGATCACCCCTAACCACTCCCCTGCCAGC
>NW_005871518.1:178516-280857 GCF_000147115.1 Myotis lucifugus
CTGGCCTGGTTGCCCCTAACTGTCCTTCCCTGCAGGCCTAGTCCCCCCCAACTGCCCTCCCCTGCTGGCCCGATTACCCCTAACTGTCCTCCCCTGCCGGCCTGGTCGCCCCTGACTGTCCTCCCCTGCAGGCCTGGTTGCCCCCAACTGCCCTCCCCTGCAGGCCTAGTCCCCCCCAACTGCCCTCCCTTTCAGTCCTGGTCCCTCCCATCTGCCCTCCCCTGCTGGCCTGATCGCCCACAACTGCCCTCCCCTGCTGGCCATCTTGTGGTGGCCATCTTTTGTCCACATGGGGGTGGCCATCTTGTGTGTTGGAGTAATGGTCAATTTGCATATCACTCTTTTATTAGATAGGATACTAGTTCTTTATCAGATATGTGGTTTGCAAATATTTTCTCCCAGTTTGTAGCTTATCTCTTTATCCTCTTCACATCGTTCTTTTCAGAGTAAATTTTATAATCTTGAAGAAGTCCAACTTATTGATTATTTTCTTTTATGGATCATACTTTTTGTGTCATGTCTAAGAACTCTTCAACAAGCCCTAGGTCCAGAAGATTTTCTCCAATGCTTTTGTTTAGAAGTTTTAATAGTTTTGTGTTTTAATTTAAGTCTATGATACATTTGAGTTAATTTTTAATAAGGTATTCAGTTTAGGTCAAGGTTAATTTATTATTTTTTTTTTTTGCCTGTGGATATCCAATTGCTCCAATATAATTTGTTGAAAATACTATTGTATTCATTTCCTTAGCCTGTCAATATGGTGAATTACATTGGTTCTCAAATATTAAACCAACCTTGCATGCCTAGAATAAATTCCACTTGATCATAGTATACAATTTCTTTTATATATTGTTTCATATATTTTACAGCTCTTTTGTTTGGTGCCTTCACATTTAGGATTACTATGTCTTTTTTGGTGGATTGACCCTTTTATCATCAAATAGTGTCTACCTGTCTCTAGTAATTTTCCATGCTCCGAGGATACCTAATGTGATATTAATATAGGCATTTCTGCTTTCTTTTGATTACTGTTTACTTTTTCTGTTCTTTCAGTTTTTACCTGTCTATATTGTTATTTTTGAAGTGACTTTCCTGTTGACATTATATAGTTAGGTCATTTAAAACATTTATTCTGCCAATCTCCATCTTTTACTTATTGTATTTAGATAATTTATGTTTAATGTAATTACTAATATGTTAGAAATTGTCTACTTTTTTGTTTTCTCTTGTCCTCACCCCCTCACTGTTTTCTTTTTCCTGCCTTCCTGTGGATTACTTGAATATTTTAAGAATTTATTTTGAATTATCTATGATATTTTATGTAGGTTTTTTGTTTTTTATTTATTTTTTTACATTTAAATCTTTATTGTTGAAAGTATTACAATATGTCTCCCTTTCCCCCCTGCATAGGTTTTAAAAAAAATGTTTGCTCCAGTATGATATATATATATATATATATATATATATATATATATATATATATATGGTGTCCCCTCCAAAATGTATACACACTTTGAATAATTATTAATTACAATGTTTCTTTCTTTTCAGACTTAACCCATTGGAATGAATAATTATTCAAAATATGTATACATGTTTCTGAACACTCTGTGTATATGTATATACAAAACTTACCATAACCTATTAGTGTTAATGATCATCAGTTTGAGTGATGTATAAGAAACATTACTTTCCTTTGTATCCCTCTTTTATCTCCCACTTTTAATTATCGTAAATGTTTTCTCTCCATATGCTGAGAAACACATCAGACAATGTGATAATTTTTGCTTCAGCTTCAAATATAATTTAGAAAACTCAAGGGAAAGAAAGTCTATTTTATTTGCGTATATATTTACTGTTTTTCTTTTTCCCTGCTGTTCCAAGAGTCTTTATTTTGTCACTTCCCTCCAGTAGTTCCTTACTATTCTATCTTCAAGTTTAAGTTCCTTTAGCCATTCTTTTAGGGTACATTTGTTGGCTAAAACTCTCTTCGTTTTCTTTCATCTAGCAATATCCTGAGTTCTTCTTCATTTCTGAAGGATATTGTCTCTGGATATAGGTTTGTAGTTTGACAGCTCTTTTCTTTCAATGCTTGAAAAATGTTGTGCCACTTCCTCTGGCGTACATGTTTGTTTTTTTTTTTTTATGAGAAATTGCTGTCATTCAAATTGTTTTACCTCCATAGGTAAACAATTGTTTTTCTCTGCTTTCAAATTATTTTTTTTAGTTTACAGAATTTTGACTATAATATATCTGATATGAATTTATTTGGGGTTCACTTCTTTTATCTTTTGCCAAATTCAGAAAAAATTCAGCCGTTATTTATTTGAATTTTTTTTTAGCCTATCCTTTTCCTTACTTTCTTGTACTCTGATGACATAAAAGTTAGATCTTTTATTAAAGATTCACAGTTTTTTATGATTCTGTTCATTTTTTTAAGTCTATATTTTATTTGTTGTTCAGATCTGCTAATTTCAGTTCTGCAAGTTCACTGGGTCTTTCCTCTGCCCTTTCCATTCTACTATTGAGCCAATTGATCACATTTTTAAATTTTGGTTATCATAATTTTTTAGTTTTAAAACCTCTACTTAGTTATTCTATATATGTGTTCTAATTTTTGTGGGGATTTTTTGTTTGTTTATTTTTACAAAATTTGTTTCAAATATGTTTGAAATTGTTGAAGCATTTTTATGATGGCTGATATAAAATGCTTGTCAGATAATCTTAACATCCATGTTATCTCAGTGTTGGCATCAGTTGATAGTCTTTCTAATTTAAGTTGAGATTTTCCTGATTCTTGGTATGATGATGAGTGATTTTTGATTGAAACCTGGACATTTAGAGTATGTTGTTATGAGACTCTAGGTCTTATTTCAATCTATTTTAGCAGGCCTCATCTGACATAGCTCTCTCTGGTTGGGGAAATGGAAGTCCATACTCCTCATTCAACCTTCATTGACACCACTGTGGGGGAAGAACTACTTGTTGCCACTGTGTGGGGGTGGGAGTTTAGGCTCCTCACTTGGCCTCTACTGATGCCACCCTGGCTGGAAGAGGCAGATGTGCCTCATTTCTGTTCCCACAAGGCCTCTACTAACATGATGGGGGTGTTGGTGGTGGTGTTGGTGGTGGTGCTAGTGATGTTGTTGCTGGTGGAGTGGCTGCATTAACTCTAGGCCTCCTCTGATACCCCCTCAGCAAGAAGTGAGAGGAGCACCTTGATACCGCTGGGTGGGAGCAGAAGTCCACACTCCCCACGTTATCTCCACTGACACAACATAGAGAAGGCTCATTGCCATTTGGTTGGGTGAACATCCAGTTCTCCACTTGGCTTCTTTTTTTTTATACCAATGGGGTGGGGGAGTAGTAGGGGGTGGGGTGGGAGAGAGTTGAGCACCTCATTACAGTTGGGTGAGGATGAAAGTCTATGCTTCCCATTCATTCAGCCCTGCTGGTGGTAGTGCAGATGGGGCCAACGTTTTTCTATGATGCTTACCTGGAACAGAGCAGTTATTTTGTAGAAGTTGTCTGCCTTGCAAAGCTGCCCCTTTCTTGGTCCATTGTGTAAAGAGAGCAGGCTTTTATTTTCTCTGTGCTCATTGACATTTCCAGGTTGCCTATATCTCCAGCACCAGTGGGATATAGGAGGCAAAAAAATATCCAGGGGGCTCACTGATGAGTCCTTCCTTGGGTCCTGAAGTCCCTGTCTGCCTTCTTCTTTCCAACTTTCAGAGTCTTATGTTTGTTTTACATATCATGTCTAGGTTTTAGCTATACTTAGTCAGGAGACTGGGTATAGTATATCCATGCTATCTTTCTGGAAGCAGATGTTCAGTCTCATTTACTGAGACAATGACCTAGGTAAGAAAGAAACAGATCAAGCTTTTTTGCAGATGTTGGGCACTTTGATTATTTTGCCTTAAGGCTGTGTCAGCAGGTTGGAGAGCCAGTCTGCCTGAAGCTCTGGGCATCCCCATAATTAATACCAGGCCTTGGTGTGATTATTAATAGTGTACCTCCACAGTTTGACCTCACAGGTTTTGACTGAGTGTGTTCAACCTTGAAGAAGAAACTTGCGAAATAAGCTGGTTTTGCGAGTCACTTTTTCATTAAGGTGAACAACAAATTCTTTCAGCTCAACACCTAGTGATGTTTTCACACAGGTTTTTTTTTTTAATACATTTTATTGATTTTATTACAGAGAGGAAGAGAGAGGGATAGAGAGTTAGAAACATCGATGAGAGAGACACATTGATCAGCTGCTTCCTGCACACCCACTACTGGGGATGTGCCTGCAACCAATGTACATGCCCTTGACCAGAATCGAACCTGGGACCTTTTAGTCCGCTGGCCGACGCTCTACCCAGTGAGCCAAACCTGTTAGGGCTTGCACACAGATTTTGACATCTCAGAAATACTGGCCAGCAGCTCCCCTCGCAAAACCAGTGCATATTAGTGAGGTAGGAGAAGATTTTCAAGGCACTTTCCACAAGATAAGCACTCAAACCACCCCTTATTACAAAACGTACCCATTTTACTTTCCCACTGAGAGCACTAAGGAGATCAAGAGGCCAACTCTTTGAGGGGAAGCATTAAGGGAAAGGAGGCAATGGCTCTGGCTCCTTCAGGACGTGCCTGAGCCTTCTACTGCTATTCCCGCAGTTGTGCCCGCCAGAATTTTACCTCCATCTGTTCACTTTCTCCATTCGATTCCATGATTTGCTCAGAAACTCATATGATCTTGTTGAAATGTTCTTAACCAGATACTTTACCATCAAGAAATGTGTATTTACTACCTTATAGGTATCAGCATTATAAACATAGTGAACAAAGACTAATAAAACACCCTAAACATCAACATATGTTCAGTCACATGATTTTAAGATAAGAAACCCACTTAACCCCCATCTCTTAGCTGGTTTTCAAATATGCTGAACTTCAGAAAAATACTTCCTTACTCTGAGATATACAAGTTCCCAGACAGCCTTCTAGCCAAACTGAGACACAATCTACTTTAATCATTGACCTTCAAAAGTGAAGAAATAACTCTTCAGGCCTGAATTATATCTCTGAGTTATTTCTGTCTTAAGATATGGAAAGTGTTAAAATATAGAAGCCACTGTATAGATCACACATACATGTTTCATTTTTTAAATTGTGTGTCCAGAAGCCCTATAACATCTTAGATAAGGTAATTAGCTCCTTACACTTCCTCTCAATCTCTTCCTCCACTCTTTAGCTATTTTATTGTTTCTACTTTGCCACAGTTTATAAAGTTGATGTTATAGACTGTTTATATTATAGGTTACTATTTACATGGATTTCGTGCTCACCATGAGGCTTTTTCTTTGTGTTGACATCTCTGCACTCTTTATTTTGCTTCCTTCTTGTGTGCTTGAGTTTCAACACAGATGATTTTTTCAGGAAGGACTCACATGTGCTATATTCCTTGAATTTTCTCATGCTGGAGAATGTCAGTGATTGCCTTTATACTTGCATGATAATTTGGCTGGGTATAATATTCTGATGCTGTATGTTCTTTATCTCAGATTTCGTTTTTCTTTTTCTTTTCTTTTTCTTTCTTTTTTTTTTTTAGCTACTTCTCTTTTTTTTTTTTGGCATTGAAGTTGCTATGGAGAAGTCTGAGGTGACTTGTTTTATCTCTCTGAAGGCCTGAAGAGTTATTTCTTCACTTTTGAAGTTCAATAATTAAAGTAGCTTGTGTCTCAGTTTGGACATTCTTTAACACTTTTCTCCATGGTATATGGTATGCTCTTTTTTTTTTTCCTGATCCTTTTTTTAAAAAAATTTATTTATTGTCTAAAGTTTTACATATGTCTCCTTTTTCCCTGCTTGACCCCCCCGCCCCAAGCCATCCCCACCCCGGGCAAGCCCCCATCGCCCTAGTGTCTGTGTCCATTGGTTACACTAATATGCAGCATATAAGTCCTTTGGTTGCTCTCTAACTCCCCCTCCCCTACCATTTGTCTCTGGATCTATTCTTGTTCAACAAATTATGTTGATCATTATATCATCCCACATATGAGTGAGATCATGTGATATTTATCTTTCTCTTACTGGCTTATTTTGCTTAGCATAATGCTCTCCAGTTCCATCCATGCTGTTGCAAATGGTAAAAGTGCCTTCTTTTTATAGAGGCGTAGTATTCCATTGTGTAGATGTACCACAGTTTTTTAATCCACTCATCTGCTGATGGCCACTTAGGCTGTTTCCAAAGCTATTGTAAAGTGTGCTGCTATGAACATAGGGGTGCACATATCCTTTCTGATTGGTGTTTCTGGTTTCTTGGGATATATAGTATGCTCTTTTAATGTAAAAACTCAGCTCTTTTATCTCAGGGAACTTTTCCTGTATTATATCTCTGAGTTATTTCTGTCTTATATGTGGTTGGTTTTTTTATGTCAGGGACAAAAATAGCTCTTCTTTTGGCCCATTTTTGCTCTAACCTCATTGCATTTCTTCTCTTATTGCCCTGGGATGATGCTTTCTTCATGCCATTGATTAAATTTTAAGCCCCATTCCTTCTTCTTTCTAATTTATTTGTTAGATCATATGTTGCTGTTTTGGTTCTTTTAAAATGTTTTATTTTATAAATTTATTAGGGTGATATCCTATGTAATAAAAGGCTAATATGCAAATGTCCACTTAACCGGGAGTTCAACAGGGAGTTCAACTAGGACAGTGATGGCAAACCTTTTGAGCTCGGCATGTCAGCATTTTGAAAAACCCTAACTTAACTCTGGTGCCGTGTCACATATAGAAATTTTTTGATATTTAAAACCATAGTAAAACAAAGACTTATATTTTTGATATTTATTTTATATATTTAAATGCCATTTAACAAAGAAAAATCAACCCAAAAAATGAGTTCGCGTGTCACCTCTGACACGCGTGTCATAGGTTCGCCATCACTGAACTAGGAGTTTGACCAAGGGGCGGGGTAGGCCCACCAACTGCCTGTGGCCCCTCCCCCTGGCTGGCCCCACCCCCAATCTGCCTGCCCCTCCCACCAACCCCAACTGAGGGTGGGACTGCCGGCCAACTACCCATGGCCCCTCTCCCCAGCCGGCCTGGCCCAATTGGCCCTGATGGGGCGGGCCAGCCGGACCCCACCTGTGCACGAATTCGTCCACCAGGCCTCTAGTTGGTTAATAAGATTATATAAGTTTCAAGAGTACAATTCTATTATACATCAGGTGCTCACCACTCAAAGTTAAGTCTCCTTCTGACACCATGTATGCTGTTTTGGTTTTTGATTTATTTCCCCTTAGCTCTTCATTTTCCTTTTTCATCTAATTCTACTATTTCATCACTTGCTTTTAGCTTCTAATTTACTGATTCACACTCTTCTTATTAAGATACCCTATAGTACTCACCACTCATGGGAAGTTTGGTTTTATTTTTTAAGTTATATTTTTTCCAGGTTGAAGTTTTTGATCTTCTTTTGTCAGGATATTTAATATTTTACTGTCATCTTTGTCTTCTTCTCTCTGTTCTTGTTTTCTGCCTCCTTCCTCTGCTCCTCCTCTTTCCCCTGTTTCTTCTTTTTTTTGTAGCATTCTCAGCTGGTGACGGTGCCACATTTTAGCAGGCTCCTGCTTAATGTGGGCATTTCCAGTGAGAGCAATTTTCTCTAACTCTGTGAGGATGAATTCTGCTCAATGCCTTTCTGAGACAAAGTGGAAAAGTGAATTGTGCAATAATGATCCAGCTCCTAAGGGTATCACCATTTCACAGTTCACCTTAATAGCACAATTGCACACCTAGCACAGTTTCACAGTTAGCTTGAGAAGTAGCAGCACTGTTACACAGGTCACCCACTTGGGATATGGCAGTGAGACAGCACGAAGGAGACATTCAGTGCAGTTTCCCTGGTCAGCTACGTGCCAGGAGCTGCACTAGCCAAAGATGGCAAACACCAGGCATCTAAGGCCTGCTAAGGCCTTAGCAACCTCAGAATCCTCAAAAAGCCTCTGGTCAGCTCCCCTCCAGATACCCCTTCCTGACATGGGCACCCAATTGTCACTGATCAAACTAATAAGACATGCCACCTACATTCACCTATATTGAACTCCTACACAATGTGTCAAATGCATTTATACTTTTGAATGATTGTTGTTGGGTTCAACGTGGACATCCCTTCCATAATAAGTCCCTACAATACTCACTTTAACTGGAACCAATTTATTTCCCCGTCTTCAGGTTTCAGACTGGTGTGGCTCTCTCTTCCAGTGTAATAAACTGCCCCAAATACAACAAGCAGTTTACTTTATCTCATGCCTTTATGAGCTAGGAAGTCAGTCAGGGTTTGGCTGGGTGATTCTTCTGCTCTATGTGGCATTGACTGGGGTCATTCAGTTGTATCCAGGTTTTTGTTGGTCTAGTCTGGGCAAGGTGGCTTTATCTACATGCCCAATGTCTCAGTGAAAGGCTGATAACTGGGCCCAGCTGGACCACTTTGCCTCTCCTTGTACTCTCAGGGCCTTCCAGCATTGTCTCTCCAAGTGGATGGTTGGATTTCTTACCTGGTGGCTCAGGGCTCCAAGAGCAGTTATTCCATGAAATGGAACCTGCCAGTCTCTTAAGGCCTGGGCCTGGAAATTGGCACAATGTCACTTCCATATTGTTTTATAGGTCAAATCCATCATAGAGCCCACCCAGATTTGAGGGGAAGACCATAGACCCTATTTCTCAATGGGGGAAGGATCAAAGAGCTTGTACCTATTTCCACTCTTCCAAACTCTTGGTCTACTTTTCCATAAATTGAAGGTCATATAGGAGGGGGAGCAGAGCCCTGCTGCTGTGCACGTTCCTACAGGACGGTGGGGCCTGTTGTCTTCCGAGGCCTCACTGAGTGCTCTGTACCAGGGTCCGTTCCATGTGGTCTGGATGGTGTCCATATCTTATAGTCTTGGGCCTCTTCCTCCAACTCAGCAGAGCGCCCCCTTCATGTGACAAGTCCAACAGCACCTCCTTTCTGAGTCCTGCTATCGTGAGGTATAGGGAGCTCCACTCTTAAGGGTTAAAAACAATGTTTTCCTGGCTGTCCATTCATAATCCTACTTTCAGTCCCTCCCCATGGGAGCAGACCAGATAGGTTGTGCGATGAGGCACAATTTGGTTGACTCAGCTTCCTTCCCCAGTCCTGCCTCTGGGTAGTGGGAATGGAGGTAGGAACTGTGCCCCACTATTTTGTACCAGTTACGTATTTTCCTTTCTCTGGTTATCACTTTTTGAAGTCTGTGGTGTCAAGTGTAGGATACTCCTTTTCTTGTTTGATTGTTGCTAGTGAGTTTTTGTTTTTTTGTGGTGGGGGAAGGAGTACTTTTTTTCTGTCTCACTAGATATTAAACAGGCAGATGCTGTCATCCTTCTCTATTCCACCATCTTTTCTGAATGTCATATCTTGGGTTATTATTTCATTTTAATTTATTATTTTGAAATCATTACACATTCACAGGAAGTTGCAACAATAGTAGATAGAGGTCCCCTGTATTCTTCACTCAGTTTCCCACAAAGATAGCATCTTACATAACCATAATGCAAGGACAAAACCAGGATGTCGACATCAGTACAATCCACAGACGTTACTCAGAATTCACCAGTTTTGAATGCCCTCACTTATGTGTGTGGCTGTGTGCATGCATGTGTGAATTTAGGTCTATGCGATTTTATTTCATATATTGAATTATAGAACCACAACCACAGTCATGATACAGGACTGTTCCATCACTACAAAGATCTCATGGAAGTAAAAACAATCATCCAAATTTTAAAAATGAATGTAAGATAAAGTTAAGGAAATATGACTTAATGCAAAACAAAAATATAAAAGGTTGGCAAGCATGAGAATGGTAAGAAGAGGCACAGAGAATAAACCCCAGAAATCCCACATCTAAGAAAGAAAGAGAGGAAACAGAGGAGAAGAAGCAAGGAGAGATCTAAGAAAAAAGTTTCAAAATGAAGGACACCAGTTTCCTGATTGAAAAGACCTGCATCATGAAGGGGACACAGAATGAGAGAAAAAAGACCCACATCAAAGGCACATGATAGAGAGGCTTTAGAACCCAGGATTAGGGTATCCCCTAAAAGCTCCCCAAAAGCAAAATAATGCAAAAGAGGTCATACATTTCTATATATAAAAGCCTAAGCGACTGTTCAACCATTGGACCAGTAGCTATGATGCGCACTGACCATCAGGGGGTAGACGCTGAATGCACAGGCATGGAAACATGGAACAGACTGATGAATCTCAGAGGGAATGGGGGAGGGAAACCCGCTCTCCAACATCCCCTGAGGGGTCCCGGATTGTGAGAGGGCACAGGCCACGCCAAGGGACCCCACTGGTGCACGAATCCATGCACTGGGCCTCTAGTAAAGAAATAAAATCTTATGGAATATAACTTCAACAGGGAATTTTATATCCTGCCAGGCTATCCATCCAGTGTGAGAGCAGAATGAAGACATCTTAACCCATCCATAGACAATTTGCCTGCTTGAAACTCTCATAGAAAGTATTGAGAAAATGTTCCAGCAAGTCCTGAGCAATCCAACTGCATCTGGGAAGCAGGGATTCAGTCAGAACAGTGCTGAAGAGAAGATGCAGCCACCAGCCTGGAGTGAAAGAGCATGTTGGAGATAAATATGTCGAAAGAATTAAGGACATGCATATGGAACATTTTGCAAGTGAAAATAATAATTTTTTTAAACCGCCAAAAAGCCTGCTATGAAAGGATATGCAATCACACACTGCTCAGCTCTGCAGTGAAACCATAAATAATTTGCTGTGTAATCACAATGATACAAACCCTTATATTGGTGAGGAATCTTTCCTTTGCAAGTAAATGAAAACTCTAAGTGTCTTAAACCATAAAGGAAATTATGGTATTTTGCTCACATGATTGACAATTTTGAAGTTACTTTAGGCTCCAGATGAGGCTTGGCGTAGAGGCTCTCTAAGATCTTTAATTTCCATCTCTCCCCTTTGCCATCAGCAGTATATATTCAAAATAAGACAGGCTTTCCTCACGGTTGGCTTCCAGCACCATCTAGGGACTTCATGCTTCTTTATTCATGTCCATTAGGGAGAAAATATTTCTCTAGGGGCTTCTGCAAAAGAACAAGGAAATCCTGACCCTGTTTCCTCCAGAAAACTTCTCATAGGTCAGATATTGAGTTACATGCCTTTTTTATATTTTTTAAACCAATCATCAGAGCTTGGGGAGTGGGGTTTAGCCAATCAGGGCCCACCTAGTTGTCTGAGATGGGGTCTGCTTCCCAGGAAAGTGGTGACTGTGTAGGGGAACAGTGGAATCCCAAATGGAAATCGAGGTACAGTTAAAGGAGGAAAAAGAATGGGTGTTAGGTGGCCACCAAACAGCAACCATCTATTTTACAACACAAATTATTTAACGGAGTAGCTATATGGGGCAATGCAGATTGGTGGAGTGAGGGAGCCAAACACACATTCATCCTAATTCAAAATCAATAGGAAATGTCTGAAATTAATGGATCAATAAATAGCAGTTAAAACCTATTATTTAGATATATGGAGGTAGCTCGAAGGGGAAAAAACAGCTGCAAGACTTATAAAGAGTCATAAATCGTTACCTCCCTGAGCCAGGCTGGGAGATAGAGTAGGATAGGTCAGGCTATTATGTTTTTTTTAATGAAAAGTTTTTTGTCTGATTTGATTTTAAAACTTTGTTCATGTATTAATTGGACTAAAAAGTTAAACAAAACCCCTCTAAGCTTTCATGGAAACAGATGAAATTAGATGACATGGAAAAACAAGAGGCTGCTGACTTTGCCTTGTGATAAAGACATGCAAGAGTGCAATGATTCAAAACAGAATCCACCCACAGCCATTTTTAAGTTAAATCCATAGGCCACTGATGTGTGCAGTGTGGCTTCACGAACCCTTTAGCAAGCTGCTACTTATCCCTGGGAGAAGAGAAAAACGTGCCCTAGTTTGAGGAATATAGATTAAGACATATCAGGGCAAAGAGTTAGAAATGCTTTAAAAAGGGAAAACTCATGCTTTTCCCCAGAGGAACATCATGGTCAAGACCCGCTGTGAGCATAACTCAATGCAACAGCACAAGGAAGAGCCTGAAGAGAGGCTGGCTTTGGGGTGCTGTCCAGAGTGCTGCCCTGACTCTTCCTTCCATGTGGGCCAAGTTGTATTGCATTGTCCTTTCTTTGTGTCACAGTGTCAGTGTGGTTTCTCCTTCGACCATAAATGCTGCTTCTAGTAGCACTCAAATACCTTTTTTTAGTTTGTGTCACAAACCTGATCCAAAACTGCTCATTCTTCCACGGATCTTGGACCCTGTCGAGTAGCATCCTGCTGTGTGAAGAGCCATTTCTGGGGCACAGGGGCACCAATATAGGATGTCCCCCTGGGGGAAGGCTTAAGTGCAGAAGGACAGGCCACAGAGAGGGGGAGTGACTTAGGTAGCACAGGTCCCTGCCAGGGGCTGTGTTTGGAGATAACCTCCAAATTATAAAGGCAAACCCCAATTCTGATGATTAGAAGGGGCAGGAAAAGGTGCTGTTTTAAACACTAGTGACTTCCTGTTCACCCAGTGGAGATTTGCATTTGTTAACTTTGAGGGCAAATTGCATCCTAATTTCAGACAAATTCTTTAATGGGACCTTTGGTTTCACAACTGAAAGACAAAACATTCTTTTCTGAAATGAAATTTTGGGGGCGGTGAGGAGTTAAACAGCTTTCACAATGGTGTTAATACTGTGTCTTCACTTTGGGCTGGAGACACTTTACATGTCTGCAGGGTCTTGAGGTCTGTTTTCCTCTCTCTTGCTGGATCCCAAAGAAGACTGGGATGGGAGTGAGGCTCTGAACTCACATACGGAAGACAGAAACACAGCAATTCTATTGTGAAGAGGAAGTGGGTGGCCCCAGGAACACAGCCTCAGGCTGGAGCCCAAGGAGGGAGAGAGAGCCCTCTGTATTGTAATGCCATTTTACTCCACCCAAGTCTTCAGTAAAATTTGGTTAATTGTTACAACTTGGTCTTAGCTGTGCTCTGAGGGAAATTAGCATGGGATTTTTAAGGGAGCAGAGATAATACTGAGAAATGAACACAGGAAGGAAGAAATAAGTTGATCAGAAGTCAGACAGCTTCTTAATGTTCTAGCAACAACCAGGGTTGCTTTGTGGGGCATGGGGCATGGAACTATTTCTCAGGGATTTTCAGAGATTCTTGGGGAGAGAAACTGATAAAGAGCGAGGCTTTCTCCCAGTCAAGCAGTTTGAGGAGTTGGACTAGCACTATCTAGATTTAAGGGAAAGGTTGATTTTGGAAGGCTATGGATCTTGGGATCTTGAGTAGAGTTCTAGTACTAATTCTAATATCCTAGCAATTTGTTTCTGTGGTTTAAGATTTACCCAATTCCTTAATGGAGGACCATAGTCAGTGAAGGATATAAGACCACAACGAAACCCAATGCCAGGTACATAGCCGTTAGTTCTACTGTAGCCAATGATGCAACTGGACACCCTCATGAGACCATTCAAACTGGACAATTCCCATGGGCTCATGCGTCATTCCCCATATTTCAGCTGTAGTCTCTGACTTGTTTCAGTGTCAACTCAGTCATATTACCATCACTATTCTCATCAGCTTCTAAGAAAATCTTGGAAAACAAACAAGCCAACAAACAAAAACACAGAAGCAGAAAACCCCACAGATTCATAGAATAGCAACCCTTTCTTATTTCTGAATAAATTTCATTTCAGTCAGAAGATCGATTCTTTGCATGAGTCATACATTCAATGCCTACATCAGAATTTTGCATTTTGTGTTGACAGCACATCCCTCCCACTGCACATTAGGTAAGATATGTAGTTACGGACACAATTGGAAATCCAACAGAAATAACCAGACATGTGCAAAAAGTGTGATTCAAATTTTCATTGTGAAACAAGACTCCCCCCCCCTCCACTAAGGATTGTACCCAATTAGAATTACATTAACAGAGCCCTCAATTTGTTTTCCCAACTTCACTGATTGAATTCCCCGGTTTCATCCATCATCTTGCTGACAAACAGGATGCCTACCCCGGAGTGGGCTGAGTTCTCAGGGAAGTGGTCTCAGCCACCTAGACCAGTGGTTCTCAACCTGTGGGTCACGACCCCTTTGGGGGTTGAACGACCCTTTCACAGGGGTCACCTAAGACCATCGGAAAACACATATATAATTACATATTGTTTTTTGTGATTAATCACTATGCTTTAATTATGTTCAACTTGTAACAATGAAATTGGGGGTCACCACAACATGAGGAACTGTATTAAAGGGTCTCGGCGTTAGGAAGGTTGAGAACCACTGACCTAGACCCTCGCAGTTGAGTCCCTCCCTGGTGGCTTCTGAGCAGCTGCGCTGAGCGCCCCGGAGCAGGCGGGGTTCCTCTCCCAGGATGGGGAAGCCCCTGCACATGGTGTTTCCTCTTGGCCTCTCTTGTCCAGAGCAGAGGATACTCTGTGGTTACAGGCTCTCAAGCAGCTGGACTTTGGAACTTGGTCTCTTTTCTCTCCGACCCTCCTGTCCAGAAAGTCCTGGCTCTTTTCTGTGGCTGAAAATGTATATAAGTTCCTTGTCTGGACATTGAGCAGCGGGCAGGAGAATTTAACATGTGAGCGCTGTCTTCAGCATCAGAGAGCCTGACTCAACTGCTTGCCCTTGTATATGACCTTGCACAAATGATTCCAACTCAGATCTGAAATATGGGGTCGCACCGTCCCAGCCCACGAAGTTGTGATGATTGAGATGACGATGTGTGTAGCACTCGGCACAGTGCCTGGTACATGGCAGGCATCCAGTAAATGCCAACTATTAATATCACTTCCCACTGGAAAGTAAGGAAAGGGGAACTCACTTAATTGAGCCTAAAATATAAAATCAGAATTTTCATATAAAATTCAATTCATAATAACAATAATTAGCCCAAGGCCCTAATAGTTCTTATTTTTGGTTGTCCTCAAGCAGAAACAATAAATAAACAAGCCTGGCTTGTTTTAAGAGCGTATTAACTCCTAGTTAATCAATAAGTAACTAAGGGATTCTTCAAAGCAGGCCTGAAAGGCAAAGTAGGCATTTGTCTACTAGACAAGGGGCCAGGATGGCAAATAAGTAGCTGGTATCCTGTACTATTGTGGCAAATTCCCTGCCTAAGGCAGACATCATTAATCAATCCTGGTAGCTCCTCTCCTTGAACCTTGATTCTGCCTTATAGTTTTCCTTTTCTCTTTATTTTTCTGTACTAAAGCATTTAAACACAAATTCCTGGTACTGTGCCATTGCACCCTTGCAGGATACATTTTTAAAAAATATGGATTTTTAAAAATAAGTAGGCATTATCAACTTAATGAAATTAATAATAAATCCTTTGTCTAACACCCAATTCATCATCAAATTTCCCTGTCTCAAAATATTTAGGATTATGTTGATCACAGCTGTGCACCGATGGTCAGAGTTTTAAGGAGGAGAAGTGACATTTTCAGAAGCATGAGTCAGAAGCATCTGCAGGTTGCCCTTTGGAGACGGGGAAGGAGGGGCGTCTCCTACCTCAGAATAAATAGCTTTGAGCTTTCAAGGGCTTTTTCCTGGGGGTGGGGAGCATCTATTGTCTAGTTCCCCTTTTGAGGATTGCTAGTTCTCTGAATCCTTTATGCTGCCAAGAAGTGGAGTTGGGGGGGTGGGTGGGTGGGTGGGAGAGAATTCCTGTAAACAGGACTCTGGGATTCTGGGGTCTCCAGGTTTTCCAGGGTGACCCAACCTGATCAGGCCCTGCCCTGCCATGAGTGGGTAGGTGATGCAAGTAGGAGGGTTTTGCTGATCCTACCCTGGAAGACCGGCCATGGGAGTTAGCCCTCTCTCTGCCCAGCCATCCCAGGCCATCTGTCCCCTCTGTACCCCAGGGAGCAGGCACCCTGTGTGCCTTGGAATCAACTGCCAGTGCATCAGTGGGGACTGGCATGGATTTTCCATTTCCTGTGCATGTCTGCAAAAAGATTGGAGGCTCAATTCAAGATGCCTGGGCCAGCACAAAGGCAGTGATGACGGGTATTGTCTGGGAAATGGCCCATTGTGGAGATGGGTGGGGGGCAGAACACTAGGGAGAGAGTCTCTGATCAATGACTGTTGATTCCTTCCTTGGGGAGCCGGGACTGTGCTCCTGCAGACAAAGGCCTGCTTTAGTGCAGGATGCACGGAAGTCAGGGAGGATGTGCTGGGAGCTGCAGAGGATTCGGACTGCGATGCCCTGTCCTCCGGGTCTTGCTGAGGTCAGGGGCCAGGAGCAGGACCAGGAGCAGGGCAGCCTAACAAAGGTTTGCAGGGGTGACTGCGCAACTTAGACTTGAGGGTTTGTATGTTGGCATCGCATTATTTATGACACTGCCTTAACTCTTCTAGGGAGAATAGGACATTGATCTTTTTTGTTTCTCCCTCCTTTCCAACTATCCATCCCCACTCCAGTCCCTCCCTTCATCTCCTCCTCCCCCTCTTTCTTTAATTTCCTCATTTAGCCAATGAGCAATTATCAAGGGTCTTTTCTATGTATTGGCCTCTGCACCCAGGGATTAGGATAAGATGGTGAAGAAGGCTGACATGGTTCCTGCCCTCATGGGATTTACAGGCCCAGGGAGAGACAGAAACCAAACAAGGGAACACATAGATAAGGGCAACAATACAGGTTATAGTGAACATATTAGACTCTTCCTTCTCATGTTCTACCTAATCGTCCACAGTGGCTCTTAAGCACTAGCTCCCTGTCCTTGCTCCTCTTCCTCACAGCGGTGACTGCTCTCCCTCCTGTGACCACTGGCTGTCCTGAGTCTGTGGCCCGTGTTCCTCCCTGGCTCAGGCAGGAGGGATCTGAGAGCTCTGGTCCAACCTTCTGTGTCAAGACTAGGTAGGCCTTGACCTTGAGCTCCAGACCTATTTCTGTGCCAGGGATCCTATCTTTTCTTTTTCTTTTTACAAATATAGATTTTAAATTTTACTGAGATACAATTTACATCTAGTGAAACACCCCAATCTTTGGATCTGTCCGTTTCTGCTTCACGTGTTTTGAAGCTGTTAGATACATACACATTTAGTACTCTTCTGCCTTGATTATTTGACTTTTATCATATGAAATGTCCTGGTGGTATTCCTTGTCTTGAATCTACTTTGCCTAATATTCATATACTTACTTCAGCTTTCCTTTATTTAATGTTTCCATGATGTATCTTTTTACTTTTATTTTTTTAAAAATTTAAATTTGATTTTTAGAGAGAGAGGAAGGGAGAGGGAGAGAGAAAGAAACATCGATGGAAGAGTGTTACATTGATTGGCTGCCCCCTGCATGCCTCCTACCAGGGATTGAGCCCACAATCCAGCACATACCTGGACGGGGAATCAAACTGGCAAACTTTCGGTGCACAGGATGACACCCGATGGGCCAGGACTCCATCCTTTTACTTTTAACCTCTCGGTGTTTTTATACTTAAAGTCTGTGTCTTACAAAAGGATATAGTTAGGTGTTGCTTTTTTACTGTCAGACAATTTCTGCCTTTTAATTGGTATATTTAATTCACTTACATTTAATGTAATAATTGATTTGGTTAAATTGAAAGTATTGTTTTGCTGTTATTTTATTTTATTTTTTAATCCTCACTTGAAGATATTTTTCCATTGATTCCTAGGGAGAGTGGAAGGGAGGGGGAGAGACACAGAGAGAGAAACATTGATGTGAGAGAAACACATGGATTTATTGCCCCAACCAGGGCTGGGGATTGAGCCTGCAACTAACGTACATGCCCTTGACCAGAATCAAACCCTTGAACAGAATCGAACCCGGGACCCTTCAGTCCACAGGCCGGTGCTCTATCCACTGAGCCAAACTGACTAGGGCTGTTTTGCTATTTGATATCTATTTTCCCTTTTGTTATTTTTAATTTTCTTCCCTCTTTTCTTGCTTTCTGTGAGTTCTTGGAAATTTTTAGTATTCTATTTTTACCTCATCTACATTTCTTATCTAACATCTCTTTTTCAATGGTTGCTCTAGGAATTATAAGATGCACTCAAATGATCAAAGTCTACCTTGAGCTAAAGTTATTTTACTTGACATACAATATATCTTACATCAGCAGATTTCCATATTCTCCTCTTTTGTTCTTTTGACATTTATTTTATTTTCACATCTGTTAACTCCCACAATGCAGTACTATTATTTTTGTTAAACAGTCACTTTTCTTTTAAAGAAATTAAGAATTTAACAGTCTCTCACTCATGCATATTATCATTTCGGGGGCTCTGTATTTCTTGGTGCAGCCCTCAGCTTCCATCCGGAGCATTCCTCCTCAGCCTGAAGAACTTCCTGTAGCATTTCTTACATTACAGATCTGCTGGTGATGAATTCTCTCTGCTTTGGTTTATTTCAAAATGCCTTCATTTTGAAGTATGTAGTCTTTATGAATATAGACTTACAGGATGATGGATTATGTTGAGCATCTCTTCACATGCTTGTTTACCGTCTGTATATCATCTTTCGTGATGTGTCTATTCAGATTTTTTTGCCCGTGTTAAAATGTTTCTTTTATTGTTGAGTTTTAAGATTTATTTTTTGTATAGTTTGAATAATAGTCCTACTAGTTATATATTTTGAAAATATTTTCTCCCAGTCTGTAGCTTGTCTTCTCAATCTCTTAATAGTAGTTACTTAAAAAAATTTTTTTTCAGCCCCAATCTCTCTTTTTTTCCCTTCTGTCACATTCCTTAGTATCGTTCCGTAGGACGTGCTATTCTATTTTCCACTCTTTTTCCTCTGTGAACTTCAGGTTTTCATGGTCCAAGTGCTGTGTTTCCAAATCACTTATCTTTTCTTTTAGCTTCCAATCTATTTTTTCCCAATTACACTCAATATTATTTTGTATTAGTTTCAGGTGTACAGCATAGTGGCTAGACAACCATATTCTTTACAGAAGGTTTCCCCCTGATATTTCCAGTGCCCACAAGGTACTATGCCTAGTTATGGCAGTGCTATTGACTATATTCCCTATGCTGACTTTACATCCCCATGACTATTTTGTAACTACCAATTTGTACTTCTTAATTCCTTCACCTTTTTCACCCAGCCCCCAATTCTCCTCCCCTCTGGCAACCATCAGTCTGTCTGATCTCTGTACCTATGAGTTTCTTTCAATTTTTGTTTATTTTGTTCTTTAGATTCCAGATATAAGTGAAATCATATGGTATTTTTCAACTCATGTAGGTAATTTTTCACTCCATATAGTTCATTATTCAGTTCTATAATGTCTATTTGGTTCCTTTTATTGTGTTTTTTTTTCTGTTGAGATTCCCCATTGGTTCACTCATTACATATATACTCTCTTAAACAAATTTATAATGGCTGTTTTAGTCATTTACTTGCAATTCCAACCACTGTGTCATCTCTAGGTCTGTTTCTTCTGATACGTTTTTTCTCCTGGTTGTAGGTTACATTTTCCCGCATTTAAAAGACTGTATACTGGAGATTGTGGATGCTGCATTATTGAGACCTGAGGTTTTTTTTGTTTGTTTGTTTTTTGGTCTTTCAAGATGTTACTTTATTCTGAGATCACAACAGCAAGAGCAATGTTGGTTGTCACATTTAATAAAGTGCAGAGATGACCAATACATGTGCAGAACAAGCAAATCCCTAAAGACAGACATTTGAACAATTTTCTAAATTTAAATGTTTATGGTCCAATATAAGACTTATCTCACCCTTGCCACTGTCTCATTGTTTAGAACTTTGGCTCAGAAATGAAGGATCAGGGGTTTGATTCCACTCAAGGGTGCATATCTGGGTTGCAGTTTCCATCCCTTGCAATGCATCTGTCTGGGCATTGCGTCTCTTTCTGTCTCTGAGTCTCTGTCTCTGTCTTTCTTTCCTCTTTGCATTCCATCTAAAAATTAATGGAACAAAATACCCTTAGCTCCACTCTTTTGGCAGAGTGTTTGAGTTTGAATCTATGACACAGGAGGTCCAGGGTCCATTGGTGGTCAGGGCACATGCCTCAGTTGGGGGCTTGAGAGACCTGAGTTTTTATTGCCTTCTTTTTAAGATTGTTATGTTTTGACTTTGGGAGGAAGTGCATGTACTGGGGAATCAGCTTGATTCTGTCATGGCTTGATTTTAGGCTTTGATGGGGTAGGTGTAGAGTAGTCCTTAATGTGTGACCTTCCTTGAGTCACTGCTGAATGTCTGGGGTGTTTAGCAAATCTCCCCACTCTGGCTGGGCAAATTTCACTGCCTCCCAGCACTGTGACCTCAGAAATCTCTGGCTCACAATCTGCCAGGAGCTGTTCTCTGCCGGGCAGCACAAAATCTCACTCCGTACACACACAGCTTTGTATCCAGTTACAGACTTCAAGGGAACCCCTTAGCAGATTCCTGGTGCTCCTTCTCTGTGCACTTTCCAAGTCTCTGTAATCCATCCCACAAATCCCAGCTGCCCCAGTTACCTCAGACTCCAGTCTCTGTGTCCTCCGTCCAGAAAGATCTCTACTCCTTCTTTGGGCTCCACTCTCTATGCTACAGTTTGTGTAGAAAATGGATGAATGTCAGGCTCACCTCATGTGTTTTCCTTTCTCAAGGATCACAACCAGGTACGAGTTAGAATCTTGGAGACATAAATGCCAGAGAAAAATAATGAAATCTCATTGCAACTCTGATTCCTTTATGTTCCTTCAACCCACCCCTGGCTTTCCTGGGGCCATGTTCCTGGGCATGGGGATGTGGGAGCGGAGCAGGGGGCCAGGAAAGGGAACGGAGCCTGGAGAAGGCCATTGGGGTGTTGCCTGCTATATTTTGTTTACAGTTTCCCCGTGCAGCCCCATAGGAGGAGGCAGCTGTGTGTTATTGAGCTTGTTGAAGTGTCATGGAGGAGGGGAGTGCTGGGGAGTGCAATTAGCCAACGGTTTGAGACTGATGAAGTGGATAATGAGAGGTGCTAGGACAGATTTTTGTGCTAAAAAAAGGAGATGGGGGAGAGACTGTTGCACTTTAACCTGCTCAGGCCTGAACAGCCAGGGACCTATTTACTACCTGCCAAGGGGCCAAAGACGGGAGGATTCCAAGGCTGGGCCAGCACCTCCTTCCCAGGTGGCCTTCATGGGGATTGTTATCATGATCCTCATCATTATTAACATTTACTAAGAGTATATGGGCCAGGTCTTGTGCCAAGCAACTCTTCTGCTTTGCCTACTCAATGTCCAAAACAACACTATGAAGTTGGTTTTATCATTACCCATTCTGTAGATGAGCAAGCTGAGGTATAAGGAGAAGAGGGAACGTTCCTTGGTCCCATTGTTAGTAAGTGGTGGAGCTGAGGTTCTCACTGTGGTCTGATAGCAGAGCCTGATGGATGAAGTCATGGAGTTGGTCCCGGGATGCAGGTATATTTGGCTTCAGTGATTGTCCTCAGAAAAGAAGGGAGACACCTCACCTGCTGCCTTTGAGGCTCTGTGCTAGACTCTGAGCCAAACATGTTATGTTTCTTGTATTTTGTTTTGGTTTTCAATTATTTCTAATAACAACCAGTGAAGAAGGTAGTATTTTCACCCCAATTTTACAGAGGAGGAAACTGACTTTAAGGACATTAAATACCTTGTCCAATGAGCCAAACCTAGCAAGGTGTAGGACAATATTAAGACGTATTAAACTTTTAGTCAACCATTATATATTGAATGCCTGCTATGTACTAGGCTTTATTCTAGGTACCAGGAAGATAGCAATGAATAGTACAAACAAAAAACGCTGCCCTCATGGAGAGTATTCTAGTGGGGTTGGGAGCATTGGTAGACAATAAATAGGTAAGCCAGGGAAGTGATAGAACCCAAAGGAAGGCAGGGGAGGTGGAAGGGTGTGGTGTGGAGGATGGAACTTTGCAGAAAACATGTGTCTGTAATTTTTCAGAGTACATGTCTCTACTCATTATACAGACACAGTCTTCTCTGATGTGAATAGCGAAGACAGTTGGGAGGTGATTCCCAAAAGGTCATGGTCAGCCACTTTGATAGCCTCCAATTTGCCTTCCTCTCAGGTCCCCCCCACCACCACCATGACTGAAGTGATCCCACTTTCAATTCCCCCCTCCACCACCACCATAGCTGAAGTGATCCCACTTTCAATTCCCACCAGCTCTCTCTCTTAGCCTAGATGACACAGCTCGAGGCTGTGAAAAGAACTCTCCAGAAACACATGAGTGTAGAGGGAACACCATTCGCCCACTGTGCGATTTTGGGCAAGCACCTGCCTCTGGGGCTGCATTCCTCCAGCTGTTGAGTGGAGGGGGGGGGGGCGGCAAAGAAGCACCCACCTCAGAGTGCCATGTAAGGCTTGAATGAAGTGATGTCCACCCCAGGGCAGTGGTCAGAGGATGCTCCTCTCACCCATACCCAAGGGCTTGGCCCTGATGCATAGCCATTCCTCATCTTCTCTTGAGTTCCCACTCCTAGGAGCTCCTCCTTCTTTCTCTCTACGTATCAAAGTCCTCTGTGCCAAATTGGAGGTGCTCCCACCCTTATTGACTGACATCTTCATGACACCCAGGCAGGTCACTGGAGAGGCAAGGACAAGGACGTTGGCTCCAGACAGGCTTGAGCTCCCGCCTGTCTCTGCCTCTGGGTGACTTTGGGAAAGCCACCAGACCCCTTAAAGCCTCAGCCTTTTCGTCTGTGGGGTAGAATGTTGTCATGGAGGCGTTTTGAGAATTAGGTGAGATGAGGCAAGGAGATCACTTAGGGTGGCCTCCAATGTGATTGTGAGCACTTCAGACCCCATAACTTGGCCTTCAAATGTTCACCTAGAGTTTATCTGGACTAGAGGTTGGCAAACTTTTTCTGCAAAGGGCCAGATGATAAATATTTGAGGCCTTGCCGGCCATATGGTCTCTGTTATTGGTACTCAGCTTTGCCGTGATAGCATAAAATCAGCCATACACAACACATAAACGAATGTGCATGCTGCGTTCCAACGAATCTTCATTTACTAGAACAGGCAATGGGCTGGATTTGGCCTATGGACCATGGATTTCCAGTGTCTGATCTGAATCAACCCTCTTACTTAATAAAAAGAGGAGAAAGAAGACCAAGGCCCAAAGTCAGCCAGCAAAGTACAGAGGGAGGCCAGGCAGGCACCTGACTCTCAGGCCTCTGTCCTTAATTATTCTCACATTGTTCCACATGGGTTAGCTTTCTCTCCCCTGTTGGTTTGTCATTTGCACACATGCTAGTTATTCATGAAATATTCATTGGATTGGCTTAATATAACAATATTGGAGACTTCTGGATTTTTTCCTTTGGAGAGCTGTGAAATCAGAGGTGAGGATGGAATCATGGGCTGGCCCAAAGTCCCCGGTGAGTCAGGATTCCTGGTTCCTAGCCCTGGAGGGCATTGCCAGCCGGACAAGGACAGCCTGACGGCACCAAGGTGGCAGGGCTCTGCAGCAGTGCAATTCTCCCTTTGGTTTCTCCAAGAAAACAATCTTCTAAAAAGAATCTCGTCTATTAATGTGATTATTAATCTGGAAAAAACCTACTTCTCAATAAAACGAATCTATGACAAGACAGATGTAATAAACCTGGTTAGGATTTATGATGTGCCCAGGCAGCGCTTTGCAAAAGATAATGTTCCCCTGTAATGTTGATTTGCCGGATGAGAACCATGTAATTTATTCTGTCAATGTACATAAGAGATGTTATCTGTGTGGGGAATGACTGATGGCCTCATGAAAGCTGGCAGGGAAACAAATAAAACAATTTGGGCCTTAAAAATGTAATCACCTAATGATCACGTCCCAGCTTTCGCCATGGGGAGAGCAGGATTGGGGGGCTGTTTCTGCCATGAATCTGCTGTCCTGACTTGGGGCCATTTTCCCTTGGGCTTGGCACCAGAGGGCAGCAGGGAGCCCGGAGAAGCATTCCTGTCCAGGTTCCTTGCTCTGGGTCTTTTGCTCAAGCTGTTCCCTCTTCTGGGCTGTTGTTCCACTTACCCCGCAAGGTCTGGCTCTGCAGCTCTCTCCTCCATGGTGATCTGCTGTGCCTGTCGCCCCCTAGCCACACCCCTTGGCAATAACAAGGATTTCCCCCCTTTTTAGGACTCTTGCAGCCTCCCTCTGGGCCTCTTCATGCCCCTCAGCCCTGACTCCATTGGAATTTAGTAATTGATGTCATCACCTCTTGGAGACCGGAGCCCCATCTTGTTCAGCCTCCTGCACAGGAAGGAGCGTTCATGAGTGCTTATGAGTGTTTGCTAAGTGAATTAGTCCTCAGAAGTAGGGCTACCATTTATTGCCCTGCTCCCATTGTGCCTTGGAGCGCCTGCCAATCTGCATTGTGGTGGTTGGTTTATAGGCCTTTCTCCCCTTGACTATGAGCTTCCGGAGGAAGAGGCCAGGTCCGATTGAATCAGGAACCCTTTGCATAGTGCAGGACCAGGCCTGGTACAGAGAAGGTGCTCAGAGAACCTCCCGCTGAGTGAGTGAGTCAGGGAGTGATGCAGGTTGGAGGGGGGCTGGTCAGAGCCCTGTCCCAGAATGAGCTGAAGAGAGGAGAGAGAACCTCAGGCACAATAAACCCCGGATAAGAGACTTCTCTGGTCACTGAGCATGGCTCAGAACCCGTGGGAAGGGTAATGCCTAAGACAGCCATAGGAAATACCTTCTTCACAGTGCCTGGGTTGAAGAGTCTATGGGTGAAACCAGCAAAGGCTATGGAAAGCGTACATCAGGGGTGTGTCTGAGCCAAGGAAATCTGAAGGCATAGGCCACGAGGACATGAGGCTGGCTCTGGCCTGTACAATATAGGGTTTTGTGGAAGGTGCAGGGCGAGAACCAGGCAGAGGAAAGCCAGTTGGGAAGTGGCTAGGCAACAAAGGCCAATTCTTGGGAGGATATGATGGTAAAGGTGCCAGGCAAGGGCCAGGGAAGCCTGCATTTCAAAGGTACCCAGCTCAGAGCTTTGTAGAGGAGCTTAGACTCAGACAGGCAGGGTGTGGTGGCTGGGCCATTGGACCTTGAGTCTGGGGAATATGACTATATCCTTTCGGGTCTGGCCATAAGCAGAATTTATCCTAGATGATTTGAATAAAGAAAGTGTAATAGATGAACTGCTAATAGAAGTGTGGGCAGAATTAAAGTAATCGACAAGGGGCACCCCCTCCCATCCCCAGAGAGGCACAGCAGCAGAGATCTGGCACTACCTCTAGGGTTGAAGAGCAGAAATAATGTTACTGGGGCCTGGTGAGAGCTGGAGCCAGGAGGGAGGGCTGGTGAGAGCTGTTAGTCACAGAGGGAGGTAGCTACTTCCAATGACATGGCACGAAAGCAGGAAGGAATGGAGAAGAAATGACCCGACCTCTCTCCCCTCCTACCCTGTCAGTGACCCTCATTGGCTGACCCCAGCAGCAGGGTCAGATTCCTGGGTCAGGGAGCAGATAAGAAAAGGAAAACTTGTTGATCTGGAGCAAGTGGGGACCAACAGCACAGTGACTCATTGTTGAGTCTCCCCCACCGGTGTGCTGGGGATGTGTCTGGAACCTCAGTGCAGGACTGACTCATATACTGTCTGGTTTACATATGAGGCCCTAAGGGGATCTAGCTTTGAGATCTGGGGAGGCAGAGGCAGGAGGAAGATGGGAAGCCCCCCATGGAGATGGAGGCCTCTCTAATTAGCACTTTGTCCTTGTCTTGCTTGCACTTCAAGCAAGGATTGAAATGGAGTCTAGGCTATAAAAAGGCTGACACCATGACTCCAGGACTTGGCTTTCTTAAGGGTAAAATGAGGATATTAGATCAAAGTAGCAATTCTCAAATGGGCCCCAGGGAGCTCCAGAGCTCAGTGGAGATGACCCAGGGGTTGATGGATATGTGAAGGAGGAGGCCAAGAAGTTGGCTGGAGGGACCCCAAATGCATGTTAATCCAACTTTCTTGTAGTTGATCAGAAATGCAGCTCAGATGAGCTGGACTTGGACCGTTTCAGTCTGGATCTGGTTAATGCCAGGAAAGGAAGTATGTTCATTAGAAAAGCTTTTTGCAAGCCTAGAGTGTGATCCATGTTCCAAGAGGCAAGATATTGGGATGCAGTTAGGGTGGATCCTAGGCATGGCCTGGAAGATTCTATGGACCAAGCTGGGGAGCCAGGGAGAAAGAGACAGGAAACCCAAGGACCATTCAATGGAGAGGGAAGATGGAGCCATGTCCAACCTAGTGTATTTCTCTGAGGATCTCTTGACTGAACCCTAAGTTTGCTTGCCAGATGTGGTGTTTCATCAAATACAGGCGGAAATGCTTCCAAGATAGGTGGAGAGGGACAAGTTCAAACCAAATTCTTTGATGCATAGCGATGTTGACCCTCAGGGAGACCAAGTCATCCAGCTCAGAGTTTCCCAGGTCTCCTTGGCACTCTCCTTGGCCCTGAATAAGGCCCAGTTGGATTTCCCCAGATGGTTGGAATCTCCTATTTTCTCCTTGTTTTGTGCTTGAGCCCTTTAGCAGCCCAACTCAGCAACTGTGGCTTTTGCTAGCCTGTCTCTGGCTTTTATTTCTTGGGTTCTCTCTTGTTTCTTATTTGTAAATGTCACCATGTCAGTCTCTCCCAGGGCTGACATCTTCCCTGGGGTTCTGCCCTGAGCAACACTTGCACAGTTTAAAATATCTCATCTCTGCCTCCAAGTCTTAGGCCTCTCCACCTCTCCACCTCCCCACCTCCCCACCTCCCCACCTCCACACCTTCACATATAAGCACAAGCCCCCAGTCACAACCACAAAGGAGTCTGCTCTTTGCTGCAATGTGCATGGAAAGGAAAAGAAAGAAGAAAAGTTAACCAACACCTTTGCATGTACAAGGTAGCTTAATTTCTTTGAATGTAGTTTACAATCATAATAGTGGCTAACATTGTGTTGTTTACAATCTATACTAATAAAAGGGTAATATGCTAATTAGACCGGACATTTTCTGGACGTCCTTCCAGACAAAGCCTCGGTGGTGGGGGCCAAGGCAGAGATGGCTAGGGGTGATCAGGCCAGCAGGGGAGGGCAGTTAGGGGGTGATCAGGCCAGCATGGGGGAGCAGTTAGGGGGCAATCAGGGTGGCAGGGGAGCAGTTAGGGACATCAGGCTGGCAGGCAGAGGTGGTTAGGGGCAATCAGGCAGGCAGGCAGTCGAGCGGTTAGGAGCCAGTGGTCCCGGATTGCAAGGGGGATGTCTGACTGCTGGTTGATCGGGCCGAAACTGGAAGTCGGACATCTCCTGAGGGGTCCTGGATTGGAGAGGGTGCAGGCCAGGCTGAGGGACCCCTCCCCACCTCCTGTTCATGAGTTTCGTGCACTGGGCCTCTCGTGTGCCAGATACAGGGCTAGGTGCTTCACATACATTATTTCAGCCCTCTGAGGGTATGTTTTTATGATCTTCAATTATACACATGAAGAAACAGGTTCAGAGAGGAAGTGCCTTGCCCAAGGTCACACAGCTAAGAAGTGATGGGGCCTGGGTCTTCCTGTTGGGCCCCATGTGCTGAAAAGCTCTGCTAACCATTGCTTTGGGTTTAGGAAGGGAAATGAATAGTCGCCCCCAAACCTTGGAAAGGGCCCTTCTCAGCCACAAATTGAGCAGATGGTACAGAAATGCAGGCAAGTGACCTGGAAAGGTCAATCAATAAAGCTCCATCTCCAAGAAGCAGAGCGATTAGGTGAAGAAATGGAATGACCTTCCTGTCTCTAAAATAACAGGCTCATATTAATTTAAAAATATTTTCACTTCGTTGTTCATGATAAGAAATCCGAGTTTGATTCCTTCTACTTGGATTACTCCTCCTTGTCTCCTTGCATGGCTGGCTTTTTCTCATGCTTTATGTCTTTGCCTTGGGTGTCACCTCCTCAGAGAAGCCTTCCATGGCCCTCCCAGTAAAAAGCAGGTCATTTCCAAGGTTCTGTGTTGGCTCTCTGTTCCTTTCTTTCATAGTAGTTATTTGCACAGAACCATCTACAATTGTGTGTGTGTGTGTGTGTGTGTGTGTGTGTGAGAGAGATTGTTCTATCTGACCCACTAGACATGCATCTAGCCCTCTAGACCCCACACTCAGCACCATGCCTGACACATAGCAGGCACCTAACAAGCATTTGTGCAAAAGATAGATGAATAAGTATAGTGAATTCTTACTTAGCAGAGTTCAGAAATCTATTTTTATGTTCTCTGATCTTATTTAATAACGTATCACTTAAGAGCAATTTGACATCCATTGCAATATATAAACTGGGAAATCATGTGAATGAGGTTATTACTTTCTGGCTATCAATGATGCTTTTATATTCTTAGAAGGGAGGAAAACAAGAGAAAGAGCATTGCATAGGGAGTTAAAAGATCTGGGTAGGAGCCCTGGCTTTGCTGCTTACTAGCTGTGTGACCTTGGACATGACCTTTCCCCTCTTTGGTCCTGAGTTTCCTCAGCTGTAAAATGAGCTGGGACCAGCGGCTCTCTAAGGACCCTTTCAGCTATTGAAAAGTTTAAACTCTAAGAATTACATAAACTGAGCTTGCATGTGGCTGAAATGATTGGATTTGAGGCATCGAAGCATGTTTTGGGCTGTATTGGAACTGGAATGGCATTTTGTTGGGATCCAGTCCCAACCTAAAGACTAGATGGCTTCCTGTGTCGCCTTCAGTGTGGTGGGAGCCTCACAGTCTTGTCTGTGTGGCGCTGGGAGCAGTGATGAGGGGCAGAGCTACTCCCCTTCCTTCCTGATTGGGCTCATCCTCCTTCTGTCCCATCCCGAGAAGCCCTGCAAACTGAAGCCTGGTAAGAAAGAAGCTGCAAAAGAGGAAGAACAACTTCCCCCTTCTTATCCCTTTTGCCATCTCCTCATCCTCAGACCACGAAGTATCCGATTGCTACTTGGTGAGTGGGCTGGGATGAGAGTCAGGGAAGATGCGACTGAGAGTTTCCAGGCACCGTGGCCCGAGGAGCCCGGAGGAGCTGGGGGTCACGGGATCTGCCTGGGCCAGTGCTGCGATGCCTATTAATCGGTATTTAAGTGGGTTCATCAGTGTGGAGAGGCTGCTGCTGCTGAGCTCAGCCCGGGCCCGAGGAGCCGGGAGCTGGGTTAATACCACCTTATTTAGCAGAAAATTCCACTCCACTGGAGCATGTTTCAGAGGAGTTTGATTTGAATGAGAATTGATGTCAATCTTGCGAGGCAAAGGCGCCTGAAGCTGCTGCCGCAGTTGCAGCTATAAAACGAGCCATTTGTGGTGACCGCAGGGATGCATGCTGAGCGTTGCAGGCCCCCCTCCTTTCTCCCCACCCCACTCCCTTGGTGCATTGGAGATTTCTGGGTTTGTTCTTGGCTTTTGGAGACAATAGACCAGGTTTCACATTGGGAACTGCCAGTCCTTAGCTATATATCTTGGGCAACCTGTGTAACCTCTCATAGTCTTGGCTGACTCATGTCTGGCACAGAGATAGCAATGCCTTAGCTTAATCCAGGTGATGTGAGAATTAAAGGAACCGGGGTGCTGCGCATTAGGAACCATGAAGTCGGCCCTAAGTCCATCTGAGATCCCATCTCACTCCTGTCCCAGGCCGGGGTGGTGGGAGTGTGGAATCAAGTTACAGGGGAGGAGGGATTTCACTGTGAATTTCCTCTAAGGCTTTTGCTCCAACCCATGGTTTATGGGATCCCTTGGACTTAGGACCAGTGATGAACCAGACCCCTCCTGCCCTCAACTCCCATGATGGGGCTGGCAGGGCTTGGTGGCTCCAGGAAGAGGGGTGTCCCCAGAGGTCCACATTAGAGGCAGTATGGTCAGATGATTGGTCTCCATAGATCTGTCTGGTAAAGGGTGATAAGAAATGGAATTTCTCTTTTCTTCAGTGTCTGTCCCTGCTCTTGCTGTGATTCTCAGCTTGCATCTCACAGCCCCCTGCATAAGCAGTATGCTGGGAGCAAGAGCTCTAGAGGGGGACTCAGGACGGCTGTGTCCTGACCTTTCCTGGGTGCCTGGCTCACTCTGAGGCCTTGGACCCTCCTCCCTGAGTTGGCCTCAGGGACTTCATCAAAGACCCAAAGCTATGGTCTCTAACAGCTGCCACATTCCCCGATTTTGAATCTGGTCAGGAAAGAAGTTCTGTGTCTTCACCACCTAGCAGGGGCCGCCGTCCCTTCTGTAAGGCAGGACTGAAGAGTCAAGGTCACCCAAGTTGCAGCTGCAGAGGGCCAGGCCCTGAATGTGGGTGTGCAGCGCCGCTGTCTCCCCACTGAGGGACTCCGTGAGCGCCTCTAAACAGGGCCCAGAGCCGTTTTCGTGTTTATTTTTAAATCTCTTTGGGCTTGCTGTTCTTAGTGGCGCTGGTTTTCTTCCTTCTCCTTCCCTGGCCCTTTCATACGGGAGCTGGATGACAAGGCCTGGGCACGATTGTGTTTGCCCAAGTGCAGATAAGATCGGTCGTGGCAGATCTGCTGAGCCCAAGCTCTAGACAGATATGGAACATAATAAACAGGTACTGGGTTGTTGGGGGGGAATTAATAGGAAGGATTAAATCTGAACAAAGGCAGAAACATCTGGGACATACAAAAGCTTGTTCAGAGAATTGCTTGGGAGAGAAAGGAATGAAGGAGAAAGCGGCCCACTTTGCTCTCATCCGGCTCCTCGGCTGGGCTTCAGGAGCACAATGCACCCAGGGGCGGCCTCTTGAGAGGGCGGATGAGGCGGAAGCAGAGCAGAATCTGTGCTCCTGGAGGATCCCAGGTGGCAAAACTCTGATCCCCCAGCCCCAGCTGTCCCTGTGGCAGAGGCCGAGGAGCACCCAGGCTCCCAGCCCTTCCTGTCAGCCCTCATTGCTCCTCCCCAAGACTTACTTTACCCTCCATTGAGCATCTCTCGAGTTTCCCCTCACAAAGCTTTCTTAAGCTGCCTGGAGATAATCAGGCAGCCTCTTCTCTTCCCTGCATTGTGTCTGGATCAATCCCCTCCGGACCTGCTTGTCTGATAGAGCATGAGCCCTATTTCAGCTCCAGGTTGACTGAGTGGAAATAAAAAAGTATGTGATACAAGTCTCCTGGACGGAACTACTTCTCTGCAGACACGCTGCTTCTCCTGCCCTGGTTCTGGCAACCACCACTTCTGCCCAGTAAGATTCTCTTAACTGTCCTTTTGCTGTCTGTCCCATCCCTCCAATCTGTTCTCAACGCGGAGACCAGACAGAGTCCAACCAAATGAAGATGTGACCATGTTAGGCCCCAGGTTAAGACTCTTCACGGGAGGAAAGCACTTGCAGAACAACAGAGTGCGTAGCTCCCCAAATCTGCTCTTCCAAAGAAGCAATGAGAACACTGAAGAAATGGTCAAAATCAGTATTTTCAGGACTCTGGAAATTAAAGGTTTGAAACAATCCAGAGTGTATATTCAAGAAAAATGGCTTCCTCTCAGCAAGAACAATGAGCCCTATCACATTTTAACTTGTCCTAGTCCCATGTCTCTTTCCCCAGCTCTGAGCCGGCAGCACTGCGATCATAAGTAGCTATGAAAGCCAGCAGACTGGCAGTCATCATGTGGGGAAGTATGTGTTTGGAGCTCCCCGAAAGCTCTATCCTCAGAGCGTTGTCGCTATTTGACTGGTGCAGCAGCTCCCTGAAAAAGCCTCATCACAGGGCCTGTCTTTATTTGATCTGACTCAGAGCTTGTTCAGTGAGATACTTTATCTGCAGAGCGTTTGTCAAAAACAGTCAGAACAATTGTTTAACATTACCTTTACCTGATGTGGCTTAGTACCTGTTGGGCAAATAAGAGGCTGGCCCAAGTCCTTAACTCTGGTGAATAGGACGTCCGCAGGGAGCATGGAAAAGCTGACATATTTCTGGAGATTTAGGAGACCAAATGCGCACTTAGGGCTGTGAAGGTCCCAATCTCTCATGTCTGGCTGCCCTTGGGACTCTTTACAAGCAGGAAAGGAAATGTACAGGCAGAGCCTTAAAGGTGTGCATTAACATGTCCACAGAGCACCGCAGTAAGATCAAGGGCAGATACCTGACCAGAAACTATGGAGGCAAGAAGGTAGTGGATGACAATTTCAAGATGCCAGAAGAGAAAGATCAACCAAGACATTCCAGCAAAATTATGTTTCAAAAGTGAAGGAAATATTAACACGTTCCCAGATAAACAAAAATTGAGAATTTGTTGGTAACAGACCTTCCCTGCAAGAAACATTAATTGAAGTCTCCCAGGCTAAAATGAAAGAACACTAGACAGCAACAGAATTCACACAAAGAAATAAACTGCACAGGTAAAGATAACTGCATAGGTTAATATAAAAAGAATATTGCTTTTATTCTTCCATCTGATTTAAAACACAAGTGTATAAAGCAATAATTTTAAAGCTGTTGATGAGCTTATAGTTTGTAAAGATCTAGTTTGTATGACAACAAAACAAAGGAGGAGGGAACAGAAATATAGCAAAACAAAGTTTTTGCGTCTTATGGAAATTAAGTTGGTATTAATCCAAACTAAATTGTTTTAAGATGTCAATTGTAATTCCCATTAAGAAATAATTTAAAAATTTGATAAAAGAAACAATAGGGGATTAAAATAGTACATTCAAAAATACTCATTTAACATAAATAGAACATAGTGAGTCAAAAAACATAAGACATTAAAAACCAAATAGCAATTACAATAAAGGTGAGTAGACTAAACATTCCAATAGAAGACAAATGAAATTAAAAAAGCATGATCCAAGTATATACTCTCTATAGGAGACAAACTTTAGATTTAAGGACACAAATAGGTTGAAAGTAAAATGATGGAAAAAGATATACCATGCTAACATTAACCAAACAAAGCCTGGAGAGGCTATATTAATATCAGACAAATAGATTTCGTGACAAGAATTGTTACTAGAGACAGAGAAAGACATTTTATAATGGCAAAAGGATCAATTTCTCATGACATAACAATGATAAATATACATGTACCTTAAAAAGCATCAAAATACATGAAGCAAGATATAATAAAATTGAAGGGAGAAATAGAGAATTTAACAATAATAGGTGGAGACATCAATACACTCCTATCAATGATTGATAGAACAAGTAGGCAGAAAATCAGCAAGAAAACAGAAGACTTGAACAGCATTATAAGCAGACATCTATAGAACACTTTCCCCAATAACAGCTGAATACACATTCTTCTCAAGTGCACATGGAACATTCTCCAGTGTAGACAATACGTTGGACCATGAAACAAGCCTCAGAAAATTTAAAAAGATGGAAATCATGCAAAGAATGGTCTTTGGCCACAATGGAAGGAGATTAAAAATCATGAATCAAAGGATATGTGAGAAATTCACAGATATGTGAAAATTAAATAACACAATGGGTCAAAGAAAAAATATCACAAGAGAAATTATTAAATGCTTTGAGATGAACGAAAACAGAAACACAATATACCAAAACTTATGGGATGCAGCTAAAGCAGTGCTTAGAGAAATTTATAGCTAGTAGTTCTATATTAAACAAGAGGATAGATCTTAAACCGTAACATAAGCTTTCACCTTAAGAAGCAAGAACAAAGTAAACCCAAAGCAAACAGAAAGGAGAAAATAATAAAGATTAGAGCAGAATAAATGAAACGGAGAATAGAAAAACATAAAGAAATTTAATAAAATAAAAAACTGGCTTTTAAAAAATATCAACAAAGTTGACAAATCTTTAGATAAACTGGCCAAAAAAAAAAAAAAAGAAAGAAAGAAAAGAGGAAAGATTCACACTAGTAAAATCAGGAATTAAAAAGGAGAGATCACTACAGATCTTACAATCCTATATAATAAAAGCCTAATATGCTAAGTGTCCAGTCATCCAGTCGTCCATTCAACCAATCAAAGCGTAATATGCTAATGATATGCTAAGGTCTCTCAACCGCTCGCTATGATATGCACTGACCACCAAGGGGCAGATGCTCCCACCGGTAGGTTAGCTTGCTGCTGGGTTCTGACTGATCGGGACTGAGCGAGACTGGCCGGACAGGCCCTAGAGCCCTGCCGCGGTCCCTCCCTGGCTGGCCAAGCTCCCATGTCCCTCCCCAGCCCTGATCATGCACCGGTGGGGTCCCTCAGCCTGGCCTGCACCCTCTTGCAATCTGGGACACCTTGGGGGATGCCAGAGAACTGGTTTTGGCCCAATCCCGCAGGCCAGATTGAGGGACCCCACTGGTGCATGAGTTTGTGCACCGGGCCTCTAATTATATAATAATACAATGAGCAACTGTATCCTAACAAATTAGAAAATCTAGATGAAATCAACAAATTCTTAGACAGTTATAAACTACAGAAACTGACTTAAGAAATGGAAAAATTAAATGAACCTATTATAAGTAAAGAAATTGAGCTAGTGAGCACCTTCATCCAACAAAGAAAAGCCTGGGCCCACATGGCTTTACTAATGAATTCTATATAACATTTATAGAAAAACTAATGCCAATCTTTCACAAATACTTTTTGAGAAATTGAAGAGGAGGAAACACCTTCCAACCCATTCTATAAGGCCAGTATCATCCCAAATACCAAACCCTGACAAAAAATCACAAGAAAACTACAGACCAAAATCCCTTATGAATATAAAAACAAAATCCTCACAATATACTGACAAAATAAATCAAGCAATACATAAAAATGATTATGCACCATGACTAGGTGGAATTTGTTTCAGGAATACAAAGTTGTTTTAATATCTGAAAATCAGCTCACCATATTAATAAAATAAAGAACCAAAAGTACACGATCATCTCAATAGATGCATAAAAAGTATTTGGCAAAACCCAATTTCCTTTCAAAATAAAATCACTCAAAAAAAAAAAGAAAAAAAGGAATAGAAGGGATTTTCCTCAACTTGATAAAGGTCATCTATAGAAAGCCCACAGTTAATGCAATGGTGAAAAACTGATTACTTCCCCTTTAAGACTAGGAATAAGAAAATGATGTCCTCTCTCACTACTTTTATTTAACATTATAATGAAGGTTCTAACCAGGGCAAATATGCACATAAAAGGGAGAAAAAAAGACATTCTGATTAAAAAGGAAAAAGCACAACTATATTTGCAGATGATATGATATTGTATTTAGAAAATGCTAAGGAATAACACATACACACACACACACACACACACACACACACACACACACACACAAAAGAATGGGTCCACCATGGTTGCAGAATATAAGATCAATGTACAAAAATCAATTATATTTCTACACTCTATCAATAACCCAAAAGTAAGATTAAGAAAAAATCCCACTTATAATAGGATAAAATACTTAGGAATTAATTTTTAAAAAGTGCAAGACTAGTATACCAAAAACTACAGTTTAAAAATGTTGTTAAAAAGTTAAAGAAGTTAAATAATTTGAGAGACATCCCATGTTCATGGTCAGAAGACTTAATACTATGAAAATTGCAATATTCCTCAAATTATTCTATAGATTGAATGTAACACATATCAGAATCTAAGCTACAGGGGCCTTCTTTGCAATCTATGAGCTGTTTAATAACTTTTGATACATTTATTTTCTTTTCAAAACCAGTGAGAGTGGGCTGTGGGTTCTGACTCATGCAACAGGGAAATGTGTAGGCTTTTGTTGTTGGTTTTGTTTGGTGTGTGTGTGTGTGTGTGTGTGTGTGTGTGTGTGTGTGTGTGTGATGCAAGCAAATTTTCCAAAACATAGAAGGCTGTAGGTGACAGTTATAAACAGGTTAGTTCACAGCCCTATAAATTTGTTCACAAACTTGTTGAAATTGACAAGCAGATTCTAAAATTCATATGGAATGATAAGGGACTCATAATGGCTAAAATTATCCTCAAAACAAGAACAAAGTAGGAGAACTCACACTGATTTCACAACGTACCTCATAGCAATCATAGTCAAGACAGTGTGGTACTGGCTTAAGTGTAGATGTGTTGATAAATGGAATAGATTTGAGTCCAGAAATAAACCCATATACCAGTATCAATTACCAGTTGATTTTTGGCACAGAGGTCAAGACAATTCAATGGGGAAGGAATAGGCTTTTCAACAAATGGAACTGGATGCTGGACAGCCACACGCAAAAGAATGAATTTGAACCCCGACCTCAATCAAATAAATAAATTAACCAATAATGGATCAAAGACCTAAATGTAAAAGCTACACCTATAAAACTCCTAGAAAAAAACATAGGGAAAATCTTCATGACCTTGGATTTGCAATGGCTTCTTAGATTTGACACCCAAAGCACAAGTGACAAAACAAAACAAACCTTAAATTTTATCAAAATCAAAACTTTGTGCTTCCAAGGACACCACAGAGGAAGTGAAAAGACAACCAATGGCAGAAAACACGTGCCAGGCACAAACCTGATAAGGGACTTATATCTAGAACATACAAAAAACTCTTACATCTCAGTAATAAAAAGACAGCTCAGTTTAAAAAAATGAGCAAACAATTTGAATAGATACATCTCCAAAGAAGATATATAAATGGACAATAAGCACATGAAAAATACTCCATACCATTTGTATCTTCTAATAACTTTACATTTTAACTAATTCTCACAATGATCTCAACAGAAGGCTTTCCTTTTCTCCATTTTATTGAGAAATTTGAGGGTTAGAGAGGTTAAGTAACTTTCCATTCTATTCTCCACTCCATGCTTTAGACTTAAGCCTGTCTGGCCCCTGTTCTTTCCAATACACTGGACTGGGTCAGGCCATTCTGTTCAGAGAACTCCCATCTGTCTACTTCCCAGAGTAAAATCCAGAGCTTTTTCCTTGCCGTTCAAGGCCCTCCACGGATCTCCAAGTAACTCGGCCAGCTGGTTGCTCACGTTTTCCTTTGTCCCTCTGAATTTTCACTTGTTTTTTTCACCCCACATGGGAGATTCTTCCTCTTTAGCAGGAATGGTCCCTGAGGTCTGCCTATGGCGGGCTTTCCCGAGGACGAGCAGAACCCTCCCTTTAGCTCTGCAGTAGGAAGGGGTCTATCACATGCAGGACATGCTTCTTGGTGGAGGAGGAGAGGACTGGAAAGGAGGGGAGCGGAACATTTGTGATAATTGAGCCCAACAGTTATTATTGGGAATTATTAGGATTTCTGTATAATTTATGATCCAAGCTGAAACTCTTTTGAGAGTAAAAAGGGTGCTATTGGTAATTAAACTGAAACAAAAGGCAGAAATGGAGACTCTCCTAAGAAACCAGGATGTGTGGTCACCCTGATAATGACCTTGATTATGAATCCCACCTTCCCAGGAGAGAAGTCAGAACTTACTTCCCAGCCCCCATACTAGCTGCTGGGTAGGCCTGTGACCTGGGCTCCTGCAGTCTGCAGCATGGACGAGAAGCTGCTGTTCAGAAGAGAACGGTAGCCCCATGGGGGTGGTGGGTGGCAGAGGACCATCGAGCTTTCAGAGGCAGCAGTGACAGAGGTCCTGGGTGGCATCCCCTGCTCTAGGTACACAAAGCAAGATCCAGTGCCTGTGCTCTGGGTAGCAGGTCCATGTCCCCAAGTGGGCCAGCCATGGTACCTGAGTCCTGTTCCTGGCAGTGTAAACCAGCTCTCTGGCCTTCTCTGCAATTCTGTGAGTTGTTTAATAACTTTTGATACATTTATTTTCTTTTCAAAACCAGTGAGAGTGGGTTGTGGGTTCTGACTCATGCAACAGGGAAATGTGTAGGCTTTTGTTGTTGGTTTTGTTTGATTTGCTTTGTATGAGTGTGTGTGTGTGTGTGTGTGTGTGTGTGTGTGTGTGTGAGATGCAAGCAAATTTTCCAAAACATAGAAAGCTGTAGGTGACAGTTATAAACAGGTTTGTTCACAGCCCTGGGCATCCCTGCAGGGGCTTCTGCAGGTGCTGAGGCAGTTGGGCTGAGTGTGGCTTCCCTGAGACCAGCAGGAAGAGCCACTTCATATATCTTTTTTCTTAACTTGCTATTCTGTGAGCTTGCTCTCAGGCCCACGGTGGGAGCTTCCTTGAGGGCAGGGTCTGTGGAGAGGCCCCTGCCCAGCCAGTGTGTGCGGTCGCCTTTGTCTAGTGGCCTCCGACCCTGCACAAAGCCTATGGAGCTTTCCCGGTCCAGTGCCCAGGGCAGCCAGCCCCGGCATCAGCGTCATTTGGCCCTTGCCACATCCTTCAGAATCCGATTCAAATTCCTCCTCCTGCCTCATCTTCCTTGCTCATCCAGCTCAGTGACCTCCGACCTGCTCCCACCCCTGCCCTCTGTAGCTTCCATCATCTTGCCCACTTATTTACAATTAATCACATTGTCAGGTTGAGAATTGTACTACGATCTCTTCCTTTAAAATGGTCGAAGGTGTCACCTGATACTGGTTGGTTTCCCTGACTAGATGGCGCGCTCTTTTCCTCGTAATGTCCTCTCCTTATTTCCCTTTGTAGCATTAACTGACGGGCTTCCTTATAGGAGATGTACAAATATATTTGTTGAAAAAATAAACAAACTAGTATGAAGTAGAAAAAAATGGAAAGTGAGGAGAGCTTCTAAGCTGTTTGCTTTGGTTCTCTCTGCTGATTCCATTACTGGCTGCTTTAAAGTACTTGGAGGCCCACTGTTTACAATCGCGCTCAGGCCAGTGCTGTGTGTGGACATGTGGGGAAGGCTCACCCTCCTCTGAAGTCACAAGTCCCCAGCTCAGGCTGCTGCAGAGGAGGAGCTGCTGCCTGCTTCACGCCTGCTGGGATCCCCATTTCCTTTTTAAAAAAAATATTTTTATTGATTTCAGACAGGAAGGGAGTGGATGAGAGAGATAGAAACATCAATGAAGAGAGAGAGAGTCATTGATCAGCTGCCTCCTACGCGCCGCACGCTGGGAATCAAGCCTGCAACCCAGCCTGACTGGAATGGGACCCATGATCTCCTGGTTCACAGGTTGATGCTCAACCACTGAGCTGCACTGGCTGGGCATGGGATCCCCACTTCCCAGAGCAAGCGTGGGCTGTGGCCCTCTCTTCTGCTGCACACTCCATAGCAGGGGCAGTGTGAGAGCAGGGGCTCCAGAGCGAGCCTCCCCGCGTTTGCTTCCCAGCTCTCCCACTTTCAGCTGTTACCTTTCAGTTAAGTTATTTAATCTCTCTATGCCTCAGTTTCCCCACGTGTAAAATGGTGATGCTGCTCATATTTATCTTATAGGATTGTTGTGAGGATTAAATGATATGTGAAATGCTTAGACGGTACTTACAAACATGCAGCTATAATTAGTATTGAAAAATGATGTTATTAGAAAAAGCAAAACTGTGTGTTCAGAACAAGTGTCAAACAGAAAGATCCCATAATAATTCAAGAAGGTTTACAAAATTCTTCAGTGCGTGCATGTACCTAGCCAAACCTCAGAGAAAGGCAAGAAAATTGATCGAATGTGTCACGTGACATATTGGTAAAGGTGCCCGGAGGTAAGTCCACTTTCCTGGCATTTAGAACTCTAGTGGCCAACCTCCCAGTACTGAGTGCCTGCCCCTCCCGTTGTGCACCAGCCAGACTCGTGTTCACCCTAAGCAAGTGCTTTTGCTCTCAAGTCACGTTGGCTATCCCAGTGGGAAAGCAGCTCTGTTTTTCCTTTGGCCAGTTCTTTGGTCTCTCATCCATCTTGTCGGGGCTCTTTTCTATGGATTCCTCCCCCACCGTCCCCTCCACCCCCTTTTTCTTTAACTAAAGAGAACTCACTTCGGATTTCAGGTCCATGACAGACATTGCTAGTGCCAATCCATATTGTTTCCTTTCCTCCCAGCTTCTTTGCAGTGACATGGAGACATGGCCAAGGAGATGTGAGAACAGGTGCAGAGGCGTCTGTGTGAGGTCTCTTTGCATGTTCTTCCCCGACCTGCCTCAGTGACCAGGAAGACCGGGCTACAGAGGGCGGCGGCCTTGTCAGCCTGGGTCCCTTAGTGACTGTGAGGAGCAGAGACCCCAGGTTAACCCACAATGAGTGTGCACTGTGAGCAGGAAATAGCACATTGTTTATGAAGACACTGAGGCCTGGGGTTTAATCTGGTGCCGTGGTGTAGCCTATGGTATCCAGGCTGATACAAGGACCTTTGGAAGAGGGTCCTCTAGGAATTCACAGACAAAAACATCCTCCCGTCCCTGGTCATGTCACTCCCGATGGTACCAGCAGCATCTACCATCTGCAATAGGAACTAACGTCAAGGCTCTCTGCGGGCTGTTTCATTCCCGCTGAACTAGGAATTGTATTTGCTCTGTTATTACCTTGCCCCCTACGACCCACTCTCCAGCAGCCAAAGTGATCTTTTGAAAAACCCCCACACAGATTCAAGTCAGATCATATCACTCTCTTGCTGAAAGGCAGGCAGTTCACCCTCCCCCAACCTGTTGAACTCAGAATCAATGGGATTCCTTGCTGTGACTTGAAGACCCCCACCTGCTTCTCTGACCTCATCCCCTCCAGTTCTCCAGCCTCATTTGTTCCTCCTTTAGAGGCTTCTCACCTGGCTGTTCCTCTGGCTACCTTGCTCTTCCCTTGTCTTATTCATCAGATTTCAGCTTAAATGTTATCTCAGAGGGGAGAGCGAACATGCCCCTCACCCACACCCTGGCTGCTCTGTTGTGCCATTCTGCTTAACACCTTTATAGCATTGATCGCCATCTGAAAGCATCTCGCTTAATTATTTATTTACCTAGTTCTCCTCTTCCTTCCCCACTAGAATATAAGCTCAAGGAAGGCATGGGCCTTCTCTGTCTTGCTCACCCTCCTATCCCCAGTGGCCAGCACAGTACCTGACTCAGAGCAGTTGCTTCATAAATATTTCTTCAATGAATGGCTATAAATGAACGAATCATCATCAGTATATTGCTGTTGATCACCCCCTCCTCTGTGAAGCTACCTGCTTGGAATTTGACCTCTTTAGTGGAACAGCTATTTTCTCCTTGAGGCTTGCTGACCCAATGCTCCTTCTGAAGAGTTCAAGGCAACCCTGCTCCTATGAGCTGAAGAAAGGACCAAGAGCTGTGGGTGAAGAGCCCTCCCGTTTCTATTTAGCAAAACCCCTTATTGGAGCAGTCTCCTCTGGGAGGTTAAGTTCCTGGGATTTGGGATTAATTTGGGATATAACCAGGCTGTTCTGACGGACAGAAGAGCTTTGGGGAGATTCCCCTTTCTCTAGTTCAGGTTGTGCCCTTTTGTGCTCTCAGGTTGTGGATGAATTAAACAACTCAAACCCAGAACCCTAGATTGTTAATGCCAGAGGGGAAGTGGAAAGACTAACACTTTCCCTTTTCAGATGAGGAAACTGAGGCAGCAACAGGGGAGGGAAATTGCCTAAGGGCATTGGCGTATTGGCTGATCCATTTGATCATTGTGGTCGAGGTTTCCCATTCTTATGAACTAATCAGCAGGTGTACCCCATTCCTAGGAATGCCCCTTTCCCAAGAATTTTCCACCCAATGGACTCTTTATGGAAAACAGAGCCCATCCCCCACTCAAGAAAAGGAAAGTCCTCTCTTTCGAAGGCTCCCTTGCAGCTAGGATCTGTACACATGACCCAGGCTCTGCCCATCAGGCCACCAGACTTAGTCTTTCAATCAAGAGTTAATTACGTGAAGGAGCAGGAGGGAGGGGGCAGCCAGTTCAAGTATCCAGAAGAACAGGAGTACAAATGTTGCTGGCGGGGCCAAGAGTCCATGGTTGGGGATGGCAGTTATCAGCTGCAGGGGCTTGCTCTCACAAAGGTGGCAGTGGTGTCCTCACCAAACAATTCCTGCCCTGTGGTTGGCCATTGTTCTGCTGTGTGACCCTGAACCTGGCTCTCTAGAACTTGCTATGATTCTGTGACTAACCAAGATCCTTCTAATAAGTTGCTTTTCTCCTTAAGTCAAGCACGATTGGTTTCATTGCTTGCAACTAAGAATCCTGACTGATTTGTTTAGTCATTCACTTATTCATTATATGCCTTTAGGACACCTACTGTGCATCAGGCACTGTGCTAAGTGCTAGAGAAACAATGGTGAGCAAGACAGATGAAATGTGCCCCTCTTGATTCTTACATGGTAGGTGGTTAATACATAAAATCGCAATACCTACTCCACCAGAGGACATCTATTAGCAACTTGACTTCATCTAGGGATGATGATAATAAAATACTTCCTGGAGGAGGGGACATTTAGGCTGAAGGATGAGTAAGGGTTTGGGGGCAAAGAGGGAGGAAAAAGAAAACTCCAGACACATCTGTGAGGGTCAGAGGTAGGAGAGAGAGCACGATTTTCAGAGGAACAGGAAGAAGCTCATTGTGGCTGGAGTGGAATATTCCCCAGAAGAGCCATACACGAGAAATGGCTGTGCCCTGATGGTGTAGGATCTTGCCCACACCCACCCTTAAGGAGTTTGGTAAAAGGAGCCACAGAGCCACTGAAGATTTTTAAACAGGTTGATGACAAAGCTGGGATTGGAACCAGGTATCCTCACTCCCAGTCAGCTCCTTTCCCTGTACCAGTTGCCTTCAAATGTTCAACAGAAAAGGAATCGTGGTCCTGCAGGACACAGCTGAAGCAATTCCACACAAAAGTGGCAAGTCACGTCCCACAATGGTCTCAAAGGAAATGCAATTGCTTTGCCTATTTTTCCCTGTGCCTGTAGGACTGTTTGTACCTTCCAGTCCAAGGTGACACTGCCAGTGCTGAGGAAGTGCGGTGACATGGAGAGGAAGATTGAGGGTCACTCTGGCTGTGTCTGAAGGATTGTCTGGGGACAGACAGTGAACAGCCATCCTCCGTGCCTGCTCACAGCTGGGAGGAGGGACACAGGCCAAGAGGACAGGCCCTGCTGGGAAGACAGGTGAAATATGCTCAGCTTTGGGCCAGAGACTTGTGGGGACCTCTTCCCCAGAGCCGTGGACACTGAGGGCTGTGGGGGCCTGGGAGGCGGGTCCTGGAGGACTAGTCCACCATCTCAGGCCCTGAGTCCAATACTGTGTAACACATTGGAGTTTAGTTCAGGGAATACCAGTGTAAAGAAAGGCTTTGGAGTCAGTCTGCCCTATGTTCACGACTTACTGTGTGACATCGGGTAAGTCAATGAACTCTTTTTTTCATCTATAAAAGGAGAAGATGGTGATGATAATAACAACAGCATTCACTTCAAAGGGTTGCTGTGCAATTTCAATGAGATAACCCTGCGAAGCACTTGGCTCTTGGCTCTTGTGACCTCGAGGGTGAGGCCAGGCAGGGAGAGTCCAGGGACCCAGGTATTCAGCTGGCACTCAAGTCAACATCAGCATCTTGCTTATGATCAAATCAGTCCATTTGCAACTGGAAACTGGCCCCCTGGGGACCAGAATACAGATGTCTGCTCTGCCCCAAGAGAAGGGACATAAAAGGGCTTGGTAGGTCCCAGAGCTACAGTCAAGAAGGGCAGAGTTTGGGGCAGGCAGGCTCCTGGTCTAATCAGGGAAACTGAGGCACAGATTGAACAAACATGGGGGGAGGTGAGGGGGGACTGCACCACACACAAGGCAAGGAGCCCTCTAAGCACAACAGTTCATTCACTCGTTCATTCAGAACAAATTAGTTGAGTCCCTGCCACATTCCAGTGTCTAGACCAGCATTGTAAATAAGAGACCACAGTGGCTGCCCTCAGGAGTTTGCACTCTAGCAGAAAAGGATAAACTGCAATGACATGAGGTGGCAACGGTGCCAAGAGAAGTAAAAGATGCCAAGGAGCACATGGCAGAGGGACCCAATGGGGTGTGGGAGTCAGGGAGGGCTTCCTGGAGGAAGCGATGTTTTAGTTGAGAACTGAACAAGGTGCAGAGTTCGCCTAAGTTGGTTAAGAGGGAGGGGAGGGGAGCATTGTAGGCAGGAGCACAGGATGTGGGTAAGGCATGGCCAGAGGAAACGTGCTTCTTTGGGAAAGGGATATAAATCCAGTGAGTGCAGGGCTAGAGATCAGGGGGACAGAGTTGAGGTAGGTAGATACGAAGACCAGGAAGTGTCTGGGGAGCCATGCTGCAGAGTTTGGACTTTATCTGCAGGCAATGGGACATTAATCAAGAACTGATTTGAAATAGCAGGTGGGTGGCACTAATGGGGCCACATGTAGAGTTGTGCCATGGGCAGCCAGCACAACTGTATGCAGCTGCCCCGAGTGACCCAAGGGGCAGAGGTTCAAAGTGTCTTCTTGCCCCGGTCATGATGTGCTCAGGGCATGGACATGGTCAGAAGGACAGTGAGGGCTTCCTGATCCCTCCCAGGAGAGAAGCTGACAGCCACACCAGGCAGGGACGGTCCCCATGTGCCCTCCTGAGGAAGAGCAGGAAGGCCCCTCTCCTTGAGGCAGCCACTGCTGGGCCGGGGAGTGGGGATTAGATCCCTGAGCCCCTCCTCCACATACAATAACACCAATGGAAGTTACTATGACACTCGTGGTGAATGACTTCTGGGATCAAGACATTTCTCAGTTCAAAACGCAGTTAAAAAAAGAAATCGATGTTTCACATTCAGCGGTGTTTGGTTAAAAGAAGAAAAATAGCTACAGCTTGTGCTTTAACGGCAGAAGAGAGTGAGCCCCATCCATTACAGCGGGAAAAGCAGCAGTGTCCTGCGGCGGTTTTGTTCCTTCTACTCAAAAAATATGAAGTCATTTAGCCTACAAACCATCCACTTGGCGAGTGGCGATGTCTTCATTTGAAAATCACGGGCGCTGGGACCTCGAGGGTCAGTGCGCCTTCTCCCGAACCCGGGTTGTGGAGGAGCCCAGGCCTCTGCCTCCTGGCCACAGGCAAAGGCTCTGGGGACCAGTCACCTGCCTGACCTGTGAGCCCCTCTGAGGGAACCTGGGGTCGTCCCACAGGGCCTAGCCTATGTGCCCCTCCCAGGACATTGCCTCTGGGCCCTGAGAGATGCCCCCTCTGTGCCCCATGTTGTGTCGACTTCAAGTCAAGCCCATAGGAAGGGACAGGCACCTCCCCTCCTTCAGCCTCAGCCCAAGTTCTTCGTGGCTCACACCAGTGTTCTCAACCATGGGACACACAGAACCACTGGGCTTTTCAAAACACCAATGCTCAGGCTACCCTCCAGACCAACTCAATCAGAGTATCTGAGGGCGGGGCCTCTGCATCAGTATTTTTTTTTCTTCAATATTTTCAGTTGCATCTACTATACAGCCCAGGTTGAGAACCCAACAATCTAGAAACCTCCCAGGGGTCTATTCTCAGTCAAGGTCCACCCTTCATTTCCAGTGGGGCCTCTTTAACAGGGCCAGTTTCCCGGGGAAGGCATTTTGGGAAAGCCAGGTTAGGGGATCTTGAAGATTCCCTTATGCTCTGAGGTTCCTAGGCTTTGTGATCCAATGAGCAAATCCACCTTTTGCCTCTCACGTGGAACTCCAGGCTAGTTCTGTTAGTCCATCTCCTCTGACACTGTCGTCCGCCAGGCCTTCACTTTCTCTCACTTGAACTACTCCAACAGCCTCCCACCTGCTCTCCCACCTGCTGCCTCTTCCCCTCTGCTCCGCCCTCCACAACTTGGCAGACCCACCTCTTCAAACTCGGCTCTGATGGTCACCCCCTGCTCTCCACCTCCCCACCCGGCCTTCCTAACCTGCCTTCTCTGAGAAGGCTGCCCCATTCCCAGCACCCATTCAATCAGCATGCCAGCCTGCACGCTGTGCCAGGGCCTCTGTCCTAAGGAGACCTGGCCATTGGCTGCCCAGGGAAGTCCTGGAGGTGAGCAGGGGCAGTGAGGAAGCAATGGGGAGAGAGGGTGAGAGCAGTGTCATCTCCCCACTCCATGCCTTCTTAAGTTGGGTACAAGCAAGAGGAGAAGATGCTGCCTCTGGCAGAAAGACCAGTGTCAGGGTCCAAGCTCCCCCATCTTCATGGTGACCAGTGTGTTGGCTTCGAGGAGGATCCTTGAAGGGAGTTCACTCCTTTTCCCCTGGAATCTGAACCCCGAGGGCTCCTAGGCCCTGACTTTGGCTTTGCACTTGCTACCTGTGCTCTCTGCCTTCCTTTCTTCCTACATTTATCCATCAACACATAATTTTTGAGTCTCTGCAAGTATGGTTCTTTGACTTGAAGATCAGAAATTATGTAGGCCTGGTCTCTGGATCCAGCTGAGCCTTTGTTAGGAGCTCCCATGACACGTGTAGAACAGAACAGTAATAATGGAGCCCCTTTATTTCATGCCTACCACGTTCCAGGCCTCCTTCATATATATTATTTTATTTACTCATAAATCATAAAATGTCAGAGCTAGGATGGGTCTTAAGGACTAGCTCCCCAGTGGTTTTCAAATTTGCTGTTAGCGATGAACTCCCCTTACCCTCCCTTTCTGCGGAAGCTCTATGTACAGAGTAGATAAAAGAGGTGCTGCTTTGGTTGAAGTGGGGTTCAGAGAGTGCAAATCTTTGCTCCTTAGCCTCCCCTTTGCTTTTAGGGGATGTTAGGCCCATGGGAAACCATTAGAATGCCACTGAGTTAGCCCAACCTCTCATTCACAGAATAAAACGGAAGCTTGTAGAAAGGAGGGCATTTCCAAGGTTGCACAGTGAGTTAAGGCTGCCTGGACTTGGTCCCGTGTCTCCTGACCCCATTGTGGCCTGTTTCATGCTTCTCCACCCTGTGTGCAGATGTGCATGAGTGGACAAGGCTCTGCAGCCTGTTCAAGCCTTCTCTCCACTGTGACCCAGTTGTCTGGAAGAGGGAGAGATGTCTGTTGAGCAAGGTGGTGTGGGTAGTTGCTGTTGGGAATGACCAGATATGTGGGCATCAGATGCCCTCACAGGGCAGGTTAGCCTCTTGTGCTATGAGATCCACCCAATGCAAAGTTACAGCTACTCTGAACATTTCTAGCACCTCCTGGGAGATGGGGCCCCCTCCCTTCCCCAGCACACACATGCTTGATTTATGCAGGATGGGAGATGACAGCTGCTCTTTGCCCTGGAAGTGGCTGGTCCTGGAATAGCTCTTGGGTATTAGGAAGTCCAGGTCCCACCCCCAGCCCCAGGGAAGGGCTCCTCACTGACCTGAGCCTACATGCTCCCCAGGCCTCCTCCAGGGAATGTCAGCTGGCCGAGCCTGTTGAAGGAGAGTGCGGGAAGTGTCAGAGTAGGAGGGAGGTGGATCCTTGGCTCATCTGAAAGAAACAGCTTTCCTCTCAGGCTCATGCAAAGGGTGCCCACGCCACTCTTGTGGGAGGAGTGAAGGACAGGCAGACTGATTCTGCTGCCAGACTGACACTTGTTTGGGTGAAGTGAACTTTGAGGCTGGCTGTAGAGATGGGGACTGATTGTGGCTGAAGGGATGGAGCAGGTGATGGAGACAGGTGACAGGAAGCATTCCTTAGTCACTCCACAAACAAGGCCCTGGGAACAAAGAAGAGGTGTTCCCATCCAGGGGCTTCCTTAAGCTTTCCTTGACCCCAGGTCCAGCTCAAGACCCCTGCTACTTGCTCTTGGGAACCTTGTGCTTTTTCTTCATAGCACATGGCACTGTGTGCCTTTAGGTATTTGTGAGATTATTTGGTTTCTGCCTGTGTCTACTTCCAAACTGCCAGCTTTGCTCACTATTGTATCCCCAGGCCAAGTAAGTGCCTGACACATACTAGATACTCATAAGATGTTTTCCTGAATTACAAAAGTGGCTTTTGGCTATCACAGAATGGATTCCTTTCAAAGTCTCATAATTAGCCGTTAGAGTAAAGATTATATACACCTAGTCCTGGCATGTGGCTGGCCAGGGACAAGCAAGTGAAGGCTTTTGGCATAAGGGATGTAAAATATTTCAGTGCTGGTGGGGCGGCATCGATGGCAGACTTGTGAGGTAGGTAGACAGCTGGGGAGGGGAAGGCTGTGGGCCTTATAAAATGGAACCCTGGCTTTTCTTCTGCCTCCAGTTAGATCCTTAGTGGAAGAGATTCAGGGGGTGCTAATAGCTTGTGCAGATGTCAGGAAACCATGGAAAAGTCTCCTACTCATTTGGACTTTAAGAGAGAGTTGAGGAAACTGAGGTCCCAACCTAGTAGATAACACATCATTGGCACCTAGATTCTCAGATCTGGGAGGGCACAGAATTGGCACCATGGGTGTCAGAGCAGGGAGCAGGGAATACTCCTGCCCGGTGAGGACAGCCATGTACCCAAGTGTCCACTGTTGTGCCCAGCTCCAGAACTTTGCCCCCCTCCAGATGAGCCATGGGCTGGGGACCCCACAGAGAAGCCTGCTGTGAGGATGCGGGTGGACAGAGGGGAGAGCCTTCCTCAGGTGGCTCTCAGCAGTGACTTCCTAACCCCGGAAGCTCGAGGAAGCATTGAGACAGACACTTTGAGAGGAAGTGTGACACCTGGATATTACACACTGTAATGGAACCAGCCAAGTGGTAAATGTAGCTTTTAAATAGGTTTTGTGTTTCCCATTAACTGCCCTGATGTTGATCAGCCCTGACAGTCAAGGAGAAGGGGCTGGTCAGCAACTTTCCCCTGACAAGGCCTCCCTGCTCCTCAGCTCTGTGAGAGCTCAGCCTACCGGTTTGGCCTTGCACCGGCATTTGCATGGTCATGCTGGGGATGGGGTGCTTTCTGGAAGGAAACTGGTGGGCAGGCTTGGTCCCAGGCTCCTGTTCTCTTTCCAACCCTTCCCCTACCCCTGTACCTCCAGTAGGATTGACCATGGGAATTTGGAGCTGGATGTGGGGGGATGTTCTCCCTTTACTACAGAGGTGTGGGAAAGTGGTGCCCTGTTGAAGGAGTTGTTCAGTGTGGAGGTGCCCTGGGAACAGAATTAACCTCTGGAGTTTGAAATACTTGAACTGGTTCTGACCTATTTAATGGCCTTCTCTAGATGCACCTTCAGGCTTGGGGCTGGAGGCAGGCAGGTCCACACTCAAGAGTCAAGAGGGACCCATGGGAGTATTCTAAAAGCCCAGGGGCCATCCCACTCGGATGCCAAGTTTAAGAATGATGACTACAACCATAGAAGATTCCAGAAATCTGGTAGCTTATCTGCTCCCAGGGCGTGGCAGAAGAGATGATAACAAAGGATCCTATGGGACTGTCCTTGGGGAGGAGAGCTGAGGGGACTGAGTTCTATCTGTATCTGTTATCAGGGTTCATAGGTGGCTCCAGAAGAGGGAGGAAGCAGGACATGTCCCTGGGCTTGCAGGAAGAGCCCAGAGAAAGTCGATTGAGGGCAGAGAAGTGACTCCAGGGTCTTAATCCCGGCCTGTGGAGCCTAAAGGAATTGGGAAGGGGGCTGATTTCACATTTATATATTGCCCAGTTCAGGCCCTGGGTTCAGAGTATTTAACCAAAGGAGAAATAACCTCTTCATGTACCTTCTTCAGGGTGAACTGCTTTTGCTCAGCCCTGGACTTGAGGAGGTAATGTAAAGTCGTGGAAGTTTATCATCAATAGCTCCCATCTCCCTTTGCATGACTCTGTGGGTTGCCTGCCTCTACCGCATAACCCTTTTCCTGCTCTGGCAATGCCCATATCCCCACCCCCAAGTGAAACTTCTGAGAACTCTTTCAACTCGGTGGTAAACTACAGAGCTGAGTTTTAACTAGTCAGTCTGACTCCATGTTCATGCTCTTTCAATCACCCCATGTGATTTTCACATAAAAATGCTTATCATAGCACAATCTAGGAAATAAAAAAACTGGATATAACCCTAATGTTCCACAATTAGGGGGTTGTTTAGTAAATCATGGTGCATCCATTTGTTAGAACATTATACAGACATTAAAAGTGATCATTATAGAGACTGTATAGCAACTCAGGGAAAGGTTTATAATAAGACACTAAGTGAAAATACTACAATTGCTTCGATTGCAACGATAGAAAATATGTCAGTGTGTCAACAAGGGCTGGAAGATAATATACAGAAGTGAAAAATGGCTGTATTAAGGTGGGGGGATGGGTGCTTTTTTCTTTTAAAATGATTTGCTTATCTTTTATTCTTTTTGTTTAGTCTTTTTTATTCTGAGACAAATTTCCAGGGTTGCTGTATAATAAATATAAGACCAGGGAAGGTCAGATCTGAGAAATTTCCACAATGAGAAACCCCATAGACTGGTGACATTGACTTCTTCATGCTAAGGGGCCCCAGCTCAGACACAGAACCTATATATTTTGGTTAATATCATGGATGTAGAAGTCAGATAGACATGGGTTAGAATCCAAGATCTATTTGACCTGGCTGGCCCAGAGCAAACACTGTTAACTTTGCAGAAGCGCAGAGTCAATGCAACCAGATATAGAAGATGAACTTCTCAATACATTTAGATGCCATAGAATGTCTTTTAAACCCCTACTCTACCAAAGCAAAACCTAATGTTCTGGGGAAGGGCTGGCTTAACTCGCTGTCCATGGTTCTGAACCAGCGCTGATGTAAGTATGCACATGGAAGTTGATATCCCCCCTGCCCTATCCCATTCCTCCCTAAAATTAGGTTTACCCTACCAACTTTAATATGGTATTAATCAATGGGAGAATGAAAAACATTGGGGTTTTTTGGGACTGGGTAGGAAAGGGAATTATAACAAGTTACAGCTGGGAACAGGAACGTAGATGACATGTCAGACGTGACTGAGTTATATCCTGGTTAATGGCAGCAAGACAGGTCATATATTGGGCAGAAAGGGAAAGTTTCAAGTTATAGTGGGCTGTGTAAGCATTGAGACCGGGAGAGAAAAACCATAGGACCAACAGTTGGTGCTGGTTCTCCTTCCCTGATCTGCAGTGGTCACAGAATCTCGGTATATTTTATAAAGTATAAAAAAGTGGCTTTGAAACTCTGATAGAAAGTAATCTGTGCCCACTCTATCTCCATCTCTGTCATATTCTTTCTCTATATATCTCTGCCTTTCTCTGTTCTCTCTCTCTCTCTCTCTCTCTCTCTCTCTCTCTCTCTCTCTCTCTCTCTCCCTCTCTCTCTCCTTCCCTCCCTCTTCTCCTCTCCCTGTCCCCCGTCAATATATTTTTTCTTGTCATAAAAACATTATGTAATTTTCTTTAAAAATTAATTATGTTCTACAAAATATGTCTAAAATATTCAGGAGGAAAAAAAGTTTCCTTCAAGAGTAGCTTGCATTAAAACTCTTCCTTCCAGCACAATGGAGTTAATGAGTACCCCATCGAAATGTAATGAAAATAACATTGGTGGTGAGCTTCAAAGATAGAATAATAAAAAACTAATAGCATGGTTCCCCTTGGCAACCAAAGTAAACTTTGATCCTGACTGGGCAAAAATAGTCAAGGAAAGGAGGCAATTAGGTACGAATAGCCATATGTGTCGCTAGTGTTCTTTGAAGCAATGAGAAGAGAAGGAAGGCAATAATGAGAGGTGGAAGCAGGTGGGGATGGATCGTTGCAGAAGTTTTCTTTTTGGACTATGGAATTTGATCTGGACCTAACTGGAGAAACTAGAAGGCAGGAATGACACCCAATTCTAATAAAACCAAGAGCAAGCAAAAATTAGTTTCAGTGTGTCTGCATATAAAGGCTGGCCAATCCGTGAGTTGCTAGAGCAGGCCCTCAGGTAGAGGTGAGTTTATGATGAGCCCTGAAAGCCAGAGCCCAACGCAACAGCAAACACATCCCAGGCAGGCTGCTGACATAAGGATGTGTTCAAAGAAAATTTGCAACCCAGTCAGTCTTTGAAGCTTGTAGACTCTTTCTACTCAATACCTTTTTAATTTGTCCATTTTTTTCCATCCCCACTGCCTTCACTCAAGCCTTTATCATGTCTCACCTGAACCTCCGCAAATCTTCCTAAATTGTTTTCACATTGGCCAGATGGGTCCCACTCATCACTCTAATCCTGTCATGCCATCCTCTGCTTAAATCTCCTTAAAGGGCTAGGCTTACTTAATATAACATACGGGTACATGCTACACACTCTCTAGTATTGAATACATGATCTTACTCCAGGTCCCTTTGCTAGCCAGCCACATCTCTCATCTCTCCCCTACCTACCCCACTCCCAGCTTATTCTTACACATTCTGAACAACCTGACACTCCACTAGTTTTGTGTCATGCTCTCCCTTTCTCTGGGAGATTGAAATCATTCTGATTGAAATTCTGTCTTTCTCTCCTACCTTTTCCCAACTATCTCATGTCCTTTAGGATTTAGGGAAGGTATTTACTCCTGCCTTTCCTGACCACCACCTCCTTCGAAGGCTTTTTTGCCCTTACTATGTATTTCCTACACATTCAACACGTCACTATTTCAACGCCCATCACCTTGCCTTGTAACTATTTATTTACCTGTCTCTCTGTCTTTCCTACAGGCTCCTAGAGGGCAGGGGCTTTATCTTGCTTCTCTTAGCATGGTGCCTGGCATATCATAGGCACTCAGTAAACGTTTGTTGAATAAATAAATGAACCCAAGAATTCCAAATAGAAATTAGTTATAAACAAGGTTGAAAGTGAGAAAAGAATACATCTGTCTCTTGATACTGCATTTATTTAAGTCTTTCTTCAAGTAGAATTTCCTCCTAACTTTAATATACAGTTGGGGAGGTAATGTCACCACTATTTGTGAAATTTCATGCTCTCAATAGAAGAAAAGTAGCACTTGTGCACAAAAAGGAATGATAAGTGAAATGTGAGTGGTGATAAGACATAGTGCTTTGGGAAAACAGGAGAGAGAGAGAGAGAGAGAGAGAGAGAGAGAGAGAGAGAGAGAGAGAGAGAGAGACGCATGTAGCAGTTAGGAATTGTGCACCCTGACCCTGTGCCTTTCACTCACATGGTGCCCACTCCTGCACTGTGACTGGTGACTGGAATGCTGAGGTCTGGCCCTGGCAGTCGGAGAGTATCTTTCCTGTTCTCATCCCTGGTTTTTCCCAGTGCTTCTCTGGCTCCTGACTCTTCTAGTTTGGTCTTTTCCTTCCACTTGCTTGGAAGATAGACTGTCTATGTTTGTTTTCTTGGGATCCCCTGGGATTTAGATTTGCCTCCCTATTCCTAGAGGTTTTGAGAGACCTCTGAGAGCTTACATGTGTTATCTAATTGGCTCCCTGAAATAGGGGATGGGAAGAAAGTGAGTTTTAAAGGGTAGTGGGGCCTTAATAGGCAGAAATGGAGGATGGAGCATAAACTTTTCAAAGTGAGGGAAGGAGAGAGTAAGTGCATGCGTGGGAGAGCAGCGATGGAGTGCCGATTTGGCCATTGTGTCTGTTCCAACCTCTCTGGTGCTCAGTGAGAGAACCTGGTGTGAGTGGGCAGGGGATGAGAGTAGTAAATAATGCCTTGGTGAATGCCCACCACATTCCGGGAGGCTTGAGACAGCCCCTATGGGTACCAAACACACCAGACATTTCAAAGTCTTCTGGATCTGGGAAGGCAGTATCCACAATGCTAAATGCTAGGGAGACTTGAGTCTGAAAATGTCATGGGCCTAGCAATTTGAAAGACAATGGAGGACGTTCAAAGAATTGTTTAAGAATAAAAGAGTAATGAGTCAAGTTATAGAATGTCAGAAAAAAAAGAACCACCCTCCCTGGACAGGCATACCCATGGAAGAAGGTGAGAAACTGGGACAGTAGCTAGAGGGCTAAATGGATGCTGTTATTTTTTATTTTTGACAGTATTACAGATGTCCCCCAAATCCCCTTCCCCCACTTGGTCCCCCTCCTCCCAGCCCCTGCCCTACTGCAGGCCTTCACCACACTTATTTTAATAGTTATACTTTGCATGTAAAAGGGCTACTCAGGTAGATGCTGTGCATTCATTTAGGCCATGCTCTCCCAAGGAGGAAACCCACATAACCAGGACCTCAGCGGAGGTGAAGGAACTGACCTGGACTGTCATCTGAAACCGGGGCCCTTGTATGCACAAGAGTCTGTGAAGACAGCAGGGCCTCTCTTTGTGTCTTTGAACTGTTGTCAACATCCCTCCAAACACAACACAAAGGATGCACTTACCTGTGATCAGGCTACACGAGGTCCATCAAAGCTCAAAGGGCAGATGTCTTTGCTTTTGGCTGGAAGTGCCACAGCTGAGCCTGGCAACATGAGCGTAGCCGCTGCTCTGAAGCCCTGATGGCCAGTTACAGGCGTCTTTGATGAATAATACATGGGAAAGCAAATTGATTGTTACTTATGAAATGCAGATTGTTTGGTAGACAAATATCTTTCAAACTTTAGGGCCCATCAGGGAGGATAATAAAAGTAATAATGAGAAGGGATAGGAAGGTTGGAGTTCATGGATCGAGGAGCAACTTTGAAAAACCCAATTCCATAATCAATGATGACAATTGTTGACAATAGTCTCTCCCCCCCCCCCCCCTCCAACCTCCCTCCTTGGTCTACTCATGGTCCATAGGACAATTTCTGCCTCTTTCCTATTAGCTCAGTCTCCTGGTCTCAGTTTTTCCATCCCCTTGCCCAATTTTATTTTCATGTTGTCACCTGAAATGGTCATTTTTGGGGGTGCTGGTGCACTATGTGCCTCTCTGACCCTGGCCATTGCTCCACTAGACAGAAGGACCTGTGAGAGCAGAGCTTTGTCTTACGGCCTATCTCTTCAGTGCCTGGGACAGGGCCGGCACATAACGGGGATCCATCAATATTTGTTCATTGATTAGGCTCTATGTTTCAGGGTCTCTGTTTCCATTTTTATTTGTCTGTCTAGATCTCCATGACTCTCATGATCTGTAACTCTGTCTTGATCTGTTCTGGGCTTTCTGTCTCTCTGCCATGGCCTCACGTTCTCCTTAACTCTGGAACCTTTCTCATGGTCTCTGTCTCACCTGGCATTTCCCTCATGGTCTGCATCTGTCTCCTCTCCCAGAGGCATGAGATGGGGTTGGAGGGCAGCCTGGGCTAGTGCAGAAACCGGGCTACTCCGCCCCGGCCTGCCTCATGCGCAGCCTGCTGCTGGACCGCTCTCCCAAATCCTCAAACAGCAAAGAGAGAGGATGCCTTTGCTTGTAAGCAAACAGTGGTATCCCCTGATAAGACAAAGGGGCCACCTCTGAGTTGATTAGTCACCTCCTCCCTCCCGCCACGCTGCTTTGACCAAGAGCTCTGAAGAGCTGGCTCACCCCTGGCTGAGTTGTGATGTGGGGGCCACTTTCTGGGCAGATTCTTGTCTGCTGTGGGCTGAATCATAGACAGATGACGTTGTCATTGGAGCTACAGCTGTCTCTCTGGACCCATTACTCTTGTTGGCTTCAGTCAAACATACCACAGGGGCCCAAACCCTGGGGAAGGGCAGGCTTGGAGCCCTGAAACCTGTGGGTGAGGTTCCAAGCTGTCGGGGTTAAAAGCATGAATCGCACAGACTGGGTTGAAGTCCAGTTAAACCACTGACCTTGTGTCTCAGTTTCCACATCTGTAAAATGGGAATGGTACCCTTTATCTTGTAGGGTGGTGAATGGATTAAATGAGGCCGTACATGGCCTGGACAGTATCTGGCCTGCATAAAATACTCAGTAAACCATAGCCATTAGAAATGGCGGGAGGTAGGGAGTTCTGCTGAAGAAAGGAGGCATGGGTGCTAGCTTCTGATGGTCATGTGTATTTTTAGCAGCAAGGCTTCTAGAGTTGAAGAATCCTAGAGCAGGGAGGGGGCCTCGGCTGGCCCTCTGGTCTAGGCCCCTGCCTTAGGCAGATGGCTATGCAGGCCACCGGGGCAGAGGAAAGGTGCTCTCTTCTGGAAGTTGCCCCGGGGTAGATGCTGCAGTCTCCTGCCATCCCCCATCGCCAGCTTTACCTCCTACGACCCCGTGTAGAGCCTCTTGCTTTCCCGCAGGCCTGCTGGCTTGTGGCAAGAGCTCTGCAGGACCGGAGAAGAGCTCTTCAGCTGTCAGCCGTCACCGCAGCCCTTCAGAGAGTGTCTCCCAGGCGGTGGCGGCGACATCAGATGGAGCCTTCGCAGTTCCCCATTTCAGCAAATTACAGGAAGGCAAAGATGACACGGAGTCTGCAGTGCCGAGCCAAGAACTCACTTGAAAAAAATCTCCAAGGCCTTTTCCAATTTCCTGGAAATTGACAAGTGTTTCCAAGACTCAGCCTTGTGAGTGGGCCAGGCGGGTCCTGCCTTCCTCTCCACCGTCCCTAAACGTGCGAGCCCACCCCACGGCCGAGACAGCCTTCACTGTGGTTCCTCACCACCCCTGGGCCCACCGCCGCGGCTCTCTGATGTGGCCCCGTGGGTCCCGCACCTGCAGATGCTGGCGGAGTGGGAGGAGAGGTTCGGGCGAGACTTGTTCCTGACTTCACTCCAGATGACTCACCACCTGCCTTCGCTTTTCTCTTCCCATCATTACGTAAACCCGACTCCAGGATTAAAAATACTCCACTGACTACCCCATCCATCTGTCATCCCCGCTCGCTCACATATATGATCTTGCTTTAAAAATACTTCGGAAAGAGCACTTCCATCATTCACATTATATCAGAGATGCGTTTCCAAGTCAGCCCGGCTTCCTCCGGAACAGCAGTCCTGGAGGAGTGAGATTCCCCCAGATCTCGAGGATTGCAGTCTGCTTTGTGCCTTCACTCTCTAGTAGGTTCGCCTCATTCAAAGGCCCATCTCCAGAGCTGCCCGGGGCTTTCTCAGAGCAGCTCCTTGTCCCTCCTAGAGCCTGGGCTGGCATTTCCACGTGGGGGTGTCTTCCTCGCCAGCCTGGGAGTTAGAGGAGGTGGTGAGCTGGGTCCTCTGGCCTAACTTGGGGTTCCAGTGGCAGACGGTGTGAGTCCAGCCACCAGGATGGGGGCCCCTGTTTCCTGCTCTGTCTCATTCATGACCCAGCTCCCTTCTGTCTCCATATACCAGGAATCACCCCTGGACGGATAGAGAAAAAGTCTAAGTGTTGATCTCAGTTCTCCTCATTGTCATACAACCTGAGGGCTATCTATCTACTAGTAGATAGAGCCAGAGGGACCAGCGCTCATGTTGGAAACATTCATTCATTCGCTCATTTGACACATACTTACTGGGATTGCCATGGGCTTGGCAGATACAGTACCTTACAAGGGTACAGCCTAGGTAGGGAGACGGCTGTGTAGACCAGAAAATGTCGTGTCACAGGACCCGAGTCCAGTCTTTGCTGGATTCCAGTCATGTGACAATCATCGGAGCTCCCAGAACCAGAACCTCCGTGTCCTCATCTGCGCAGTGGGCACATCGATTCTGCTCCCAGGGCTGGTCCGGCACTCAGGGGAGCGAGAGTGCCTGGAGGCAGCAGCGCCGGGCAGGAAGGCTGCACTCGGGGTGCACGCTTAGCATACACAGCAGAGGCGCCTGCCGAAGCCGTGGCCTGCGGAAGCTGTCCCCTGGGACCTGTCCCCAGCTTCGCCTCCTCTGAGCCTCCCTCTGTGTGGGCCACCGGAGAGCTCCATTCAGAACTTAGACTGATCTTTCCTGGTTTAAACTCCTCAGAATGACACTCAGTCCTCCTACGCTGTTTCTTTTATGGTTGCGGGTCAGAGACTAACTCTTTGTGTCTCGGTTCCCTCATCTGTAAAATGGGCAAATGCGAGCATAGATGAGCGAGTACATGAAGCACCTAGAACAGCGCATGAGAACCAGTCAGTAAGGGTTTGTTAGTAGTAGTTGTGGTAGCCACTCAGCCTCGGGTCTTTGGAAATGTTTCCTTTGCCTGCAATTCTGTTTCCATTATACCCCTGCCTTCCAGCGAATGCCCACTGGCTTTGAGATTCATTTTAAAAGGTAACTCCTGTGTTAAAGCTGCCCTGGTCCTGGCCTTAGCGATGCTCTGATTCTCGGATGGCCAGAAGGTACCTACCTTCCCAGGGCCCTGTGTCCTCCCTCACCTGTGCACATCAGCTTTCTCAGCGTGCTGTCCTCCACAGATACTCACTGAGCACTTGTCACACACCAGGCACCGCCCCCTCCCCCACCACCGGCCTGGGTCCCCATTCTCTGGTGCTTACCAAGCAGATTCTGTGGGCCAACAATTGTCTCCTTTTTGGCAAAATGGGGTTGAACTCTTTCCTTCTAATGCAACCATCGGGCTCTGTGAGCTCCTGCCACATGTTAGGTGATGGGCAAGTGGTGCCTCTCAGTAGTCGTTTGAGACTGCGCCCATTGCGAGGGTGAGGAAAGTGAAGGCCAAGTGAGCTCCCGATCGCCCAACTGCTGGCGCTGGCTTACTTTGGCTTTGGCATCTGGCGTGGCCTCCTGCCTGCATGCTCCCGACTTCTCCATTCTGTCCCAAACTGAAAGGCCAGCAGGAGCCCAGCTCCGTGGCCTGGGCGGGGCAGGGAGAGAAGGACTGCCTAGGCTGCTGTCATTCTCTCCTGGGCTAAGCATGGTGTCTGTCCTTCCAATAGTGTCCCCCCACCCCACCCCAGGGCAGGACCTGCACCCAGGTGAATCTGAGGACGGTCATGGAGCACGGGGATATCGGGTCTGTGGACAGCATGCCCTGGGCATGCCCTGGCTGCCATGCGGGGCTGGCCTCCGCTTGGCGGGGAGGCGCAGGGAAAAAGCAGAAGAGGAGGAAAATTGCTTTGTTGCTGGTCCAACTACAATCACTTCCGAACTATTACTCAGCGCCTGTGAGTGGGCCCCGGGCCTGTCCCTAGGCGCTGCTCTGAGATCTGCTCTGTGGTTGCTGTTCTGCCAGATGGGATGGCTTTGGGGATGGTTAGGCTGGTGGTGGAAGGCGACCAATGTGCCAACTCTCCCAGCACGTGAGCTCGCTGCCTTTTCTTCTCCTTCCAGCAGCCTCTCCTCCTCCCCGCCCTCCCCCCCCCCATCCTCCCTGCCTCCAAAGTCATTGAAGGGCCAAGATGAAGCTCAGCCTTGCTCATGCCATTTGTCCTGGGGTGAGACTGTCACAGCTGATGGAGCCAGTGCGCTCACAGGTGCACATGCACAAACCCACTCAGGCACACACACACACATGCCCCCTGTGCACACACAGCCACGCTCTCACACACAAAGAGGCAGCCCGTCTTCTGCACACATTCTAAAAATCACAGTTTCTCTCGAAAACCCACCATGGAACTATAGACAAACCTGTACCAACCCCCTCCCCCCCAACCCACACCTCTCTCTTTTCTCTTTTCTCTTTCTCTTTCTCTCTCTCCTCTCTCTCTCTCTCTCTCTCTCTCTCTCTCTCTCTCTCTCTCTCTCTGCTGGAGATGAGGGGGATTTGGCAGCAACATCTCTTTGTCTCTGACTTTCCTCCGGCGGCCTCTCTGGCTTGCTCCCACCCAGCATCTGCACACACGGTACACACGGCACACACAGGCATGTGAGGCTGCACACACTTCCCCCTCACAGACAGGCAGGCCTCAGTTGCAGGGGCTCTGATCTGTGGATGGAGGGTGTGGGGTGGGACGGGGAGGGATTCCAGGGGGAGGTCCAGTTCAGAAGCCTAGCAGACAACCTTGGTGTCAGGACTTCTGACCATTGAAACAATACCTAGATAGAGACGATGGCTTCCACATAAAGGGGAGATGCAGGGTGGTGCTTGGGAGCAGACTCTCAGGCCGGCCTCCTTGGGTTCGCATAAGTGGCTCCACCCTCTCGCTGTGTAGCTTTGGGCAACTTACATAACTGCTCTGTGCTTGGTCTCACTGTCTGGAAAGTGAGAGTATATCAGCACCCCCCGCATAGGGTGGTCATGCGTTGTGTGAGTTAACATGCTGAGAATACCATACGTGTTAGCTACCATCATGGCATGCTGTACTAGAGACTGTGATAAGCACCATATATGGGTTATCACATTTAATTCTCCTGTGAACCTTGTAAAGCAGGTATTTCCCCAAAGACATAAAAGGACCTGCTCAGGGCCTCTTGGTTATTAGAGCTCACATCACTAAGTCATAAGCTGCTCACTACGCTCTCCCATCCGTGGTAGCTCTCTTTCCCCCATCCGTGGTAGCTCTCTTTGGAGAGGCAGATTCTGAGATAGACAAAGGGCAGCCCAGGGAAGGACGGCTGCAAGAGGTGGGAATGAAGACCCCACCAATGACCAAGGTTAGAGACTCCAGGTGGATGCAAGGCTGGAAACCAAGGCAAGCGCCCCTGAGTTGACTGACCAAGAGAAGAGTGGAAAGAAGCTTGGCAGGATGATGGGGTGGGTGGGTGGAGGCTCTAGTACTGGGCTAATAGGGACAGGGGGCGGGAGGACTCTGGTGCTGAGACTGGCCAATGACGAGGGGATGGGCAGAGATTCTGGCTTAGTGATGGTGAAGGCTCCTGGGGCCAACTTTGGGGTGCATGGCAGAGTCAGGTTGGCATGGAGAGTCTTGGGGCTGCCCGCAGGAGTCCCTCAGGCCTCTGTGTGAGGGCAGGACAAGGCATCATTCTGCTACTCTTTCTTTGGGGACAGGTGGGCACCTGGGAGAGGTAGAGTCAAGCATCAGCAGGGGCAGATGAAGGGCAAAGGGAGGACACAGGTGCTCGGTGATGTGCACTGAGCCTGCTTGTACGTAACCTCATTGAGTGCTTATCAGGACCCACCAGGTGGGCAGTCTGTTTTGTTGACAGGAGCAGAAACGCAGGCTCAGGCAGCTCAGGTGGCCTAAGAGTGCCCAGTGGGCTCTACTTCGCTCCCTGGACAGGACTTGGGGGAAGGATGGCTGACCAGCCTCCGAGCAGCCCCAGCCACGAGAAGCAGGGACACAGGCAGAGAGCCAGGTGCGGCATGTCACAGAGGGATGTCGACAAGACACAGTGTCCACTGTGGCACTGGTGCCCCTTGGTCCTGTTACCCAGCAGCAGCGGCGTGGGGCTGGGACAGGAACAAAGGTGGTTTTGTGTTTAGTGAATGAACACCATCTCCTCTCCCTGGGCTTTTTTTCTTTCCTTCCCCTTCAACAGCAGGCACTGAGCTGTTTTTTGTCCGAGTGTCAGGAAAAGTCAAATTCCACAGGGCGGCTTGGAGAGAGGGAGTGAGTGGCAGGCAGGAGGGCCAGTCACCTGCCTGGACACGTGATGCAAGTTTGGATGGATTAACATTCGGGCTAATTAACATTTTTTCTAATTAACATTTCGCATGGAAAAGCAGTGCCCCTGCGCTAGCCCAGGAGGAAAATGGGTCTCTTGGCTTTCAGCTCTGCATAAGTGGGTAGTGGGCAGGGCAGTGCTGGGGGGCAGTGAGGGACAGTGCTGGTGCCCTGGGTGCCAGGGTCTGGGCGGAAAAGACGTGCATGGGGCATCCACGGTGCTGGCAGAAATGCTCCCACAGCCAAGCTTCATAGGCGAGTTCCTCTATCAGCGATTTTCAACCAGTGTGCTGCAAGAATTTTAAAAACATGCAATACCCAACTATTTAGTCAGGGCCACTGACCTCTTTTCCCTTAGCTTGTCAAATACAAAAATGACAACAGCCAACACAATAATAGCCATCCAGTATGATTGCCCTGTCTTGAACCATAAATATATAGGTCATATTATAGAGTCGCATCTTATTGGTCACATCACATAATAAGGCTGTGTCTGATTGGTTAATTCTTGGTGCCTGAAATCCTTGTATACAGTATAGGCACCTGATTTTTTAAAAAGTCACTTTGGAGCAAAAAGGGTGGGTAATTGCTATTATTATTATTTTTGTAAATCAATCAAAATTATGCCTATTTTTTTCAAATTGGCAAAAAATATATTTTTTATTGTGTCACAGAATTTCAGTAGTTAATGTGTGACACGAGATGAAAAAGGTTGAAACTGCTGCTCTAACTGTTCAAAGCACCTTCATGTTCAATCACTCAGGGCAGGGACTGTGTCTTAGTCACCTCTACCTCTGTGGCGTGTGAAGACCTACTATGTGCCAAGAACTGTACTAGGTTCTTTGACCTGTGCCCCTATCAAACTTGCAGACTGGGAGGGGAAACAACCCACAGTAACAATACACTATACTCCATGATGTAGAAATCTGGGAGCTGTGCAAGCATAGAGCAGACACATGGCTCTACACCGCGGTCAGGCTGTAAGCTTTGCGAGGGCAGGGACCATGTCTATTTTGTTCCCACTGGATCCCCAGCACCTAGAACAGTGCTTTGTACATTTTAAAGCTCAACAAATATGTGACAAATTAATAATAAATGAATAAATGACGCAAGCTGAGATTTGAAATATGAAGAGCTAACCAGGTGAAGGAGAGTGGACATGTTCTGGGCAGAGGGAACAGCGTATGCAAAGCTAGGAGGTAAGAAAGAGCATAGCATTGGTTTAGCAGCTCTAGAGGAGTGGAGGTGGGCATGGGGTGGGCAGGGAGGGCGAACAGGGGCAGGAGACTAGGCTCCAGAGGCAGACAGGGCCAGTGATGGCAGGCTTGTGGCCCTGTTGGAATTGTGAGGGATGTGTGTGAGTTGCCCCGGTGAGGAGGTGGTTGGGAGTAGGATAGCCTCGGGGGGCTGTGGCAGCACCTGAGAAGGGAGAGAATGTGGCCTGTCTTGGGGATGGGAGGTGGCCATGGAGATGGAGAGGAGGGATGGAAGGGCAGGACATGGAGGTGGAATGTGTGCAGGGGTGAGAGACGGAGTAGAGTCCTGGGGACTCCAAGCTCCTGGTTAGGACCATTGGACAGAAGATGGTGTCCTTCCCTGAAATGGAAAATGAAGGGAGAGGAAGAAGTGTGGAGAAGGCATAGGGAGCAAGCTCTATTGTTCAGTGAGTTAAACAGAAATGTCTCTGGCTCAGGGATCAGACTGAGATGTGTCTCTAGTCCGGTGTCCCCCGTCTCCCTCCCCCAATCTTCTCCACACAGAGCTGGAGGGATCTTTCTAAAGCACAGACCCAACCATGTCTCCCCTCATCAAAACCCCTCAATGAGTCCCCAGTGCTCCTACAATGAAGTCTAAAATCCTTATCATGGTCTCGAAGACCCTGCATGATGTGGCCAAGCTCGTTGATCATCTCTTAACTTAGGCCATCTCCCCTTGCTCAATACATGGCAACCACATAGGCCTGGTCCCGTTTCCCACTCATCTCAAGCTCCTTCCTGCCTCAGGGCCCTCACAGGTGCTGTTCCATCATGTAGTATGCTTTTCCCCCTACTTCTGACTCCTGCTTGTTCTTTAAATCTCAGCTTCATCAGGGAAACATTCCTTTACCCCCAGACCAGGTTAGGTCCCTCAGATAGAGCACCACATCCTTCCTTTCTTCCTCAGTCTCCAAAATTATAGCTATACCAGTATTTGTGTAATTGCATCTGCCCTCCCCCCACCCCCATTCCCACTAGCTCCAGGGGGCTGTGACCATGTCTGTTTTATTGATCTCTAAAGCTCAGTGCCTAGCCCAGTGCCCGGCACATACTTATTTAGTATTTGTCAATGAATCAATGTAATATATTTAAGATTATTTATAGCATGATGAATGTTTAGCAACAGCTAATTTCCAACATTAGTCAAGTCAACTGAGACCAAAATAGCAGAAACATCCACTTTAAATATAAGCCTCTATGGAGATGACACCCGGGCCTGCACCTCCAGCCCAGGAGGATCGTCCTCCACTTCCAATCGTACCTTCAACTGCCCACTGGACATCTGCCCTGATATTTTTGTCAAAAATGCCTCAAAGCCCTTGGCTGGCTTCTCTGCTTTGGCCACTGGCCTCTCTTTTTTCTCTCAGGCGTCCCAGACCACACCTGGGCTGAACCTGGTCTCCTTGGGCCCCAGATCCCTTCCAGAGATGGAATTGGTGACGTCACACCTGGGTCTTCCTTCCAGTTCCTTCCTTCCATGCGCTCTCATGTGGGGAGGGGCGATCTGTGGGGCAGGGCACAGAGATGTCAAGCATCAGGGAGTGGCCAAGAGTGCAGTGGACTCCTTGCATGACTGGCTAATACTCCGCCAAGGGGGTGGGCGTCAGGGCTGGGCCTCAGGCCACAGCAAGGGGACAGGCAGAGGCTGCAGCTAAGGAGGCAAGTGGGTCTGTGACAGAGGCAGTGGCCATGTGGAAATGCAAAGGCGTGGGCTGAGAATACATTCGTTTATTTCTCTAAAATTTATGGTCCCGGCTGCATCCCAAAATGATGTGAGGTCACTTGCTAAAAAAATGCTGGTAAAAGCCTACAGGGACATTCAAAATAGATGGTGGGGCGATCAGCCACCAAACAGATGAAGGGGACGAAATGGCATCAGGCACAGGAGTGTCACCTCCTATTAGAACAGTGCTCATGGCTCGCGAGGCTCCGTGCGACAGTCCTGGCCTCATTTGATCCCCACAGTCTCCTCATTCTACGGCCCGCCAGAGAGGCAAAGCCGCTTGTCCAAAGTCACTCTGCTGGCCAGTGGCTGGAGTGATGCCTGCGCCCTGGGGGAGGGTCCAATGGTGCTTTTCCGGGGGTCCCTTCCTCTCCTTTATCTTGACTCCCCTCCCAGCTCCCGGGTGTTGTCCCTTCACCCTGCCCCTGCTGTGCAGAAATGCCCTGCATCGTTGTCCACCCTGGGGACAACGTACCTTCAACTGACCACTAGACATCTGCCCTGTACAGCAGGACCAGGTTCATCTCCCTCAGCCTGTGGGCCAGGGACTCCCCTGCTGCTTGGTCAGACACCCCGGCAGCTCTCTACCATCTGCAGAAAAATCCACACTCTCTATACCAGACCCTACTCAGCTCAGGCCCCACCTGGAGGGCCAGCCTCAGGGCCTGTTCCCCTTCCTGTCCCACCAGGTAGCAGCCACAGTGGAATCTGATCCAATTCCAAATCCATGCTGGACTTTCCTGGCCTTATTCCTTTCCACTTGGAGCGGGAACAGAGCCGAGTGGTCAGGCACGTGGGCCCTGGAGCCAGACTGCAGGGCTCCAACCTCAGGCTGCTCCTCTAGCTGGGCAGCCTGGGACAAGCTCCATCACCTCTCTGTTCCTCCCGCATGAGGGCGTTGTGAGGATTAAGTGAGGAGATCCTTCATGTCAAGGGCTCCGAGTTCTGCCTGGCCTTCTAAGGGCTGTTAGTAGGAGCCATTCTTATTACTCACCCCACTTTCCTGGTTTGGGGCCCCGACTGCCTCCCCACCACTGAAATCCTGAACGTCCTGAGTAGACACTGCAGCTGGACCAACCCTCCTGCTTCTGTGGCCCCCTCTGCTTGTAGGGACCGGTCCAGCTATGTCTGTCCCACAGTCTGAGTGTTCCTTTGAGTCATAGGACACTGCCTTTGACCTTGAGGGTTTTTCTCTCTTTTTGAGAGCGTCTTAATCCCCAGAAAGATGGTGAATTTCCAGGGCAGGGACCCTCTCTTACCTCTCACTATAGGTCACAGCAGGTGCTTTGCAAAAACACTTGTTAGGTTTACCTTTGGTATCATACGCCCATCCGCCCTGATAAATCACTGCTCGCTCTCGAAGGGGGATTCTCTGGGCGGGGGATTGAGACAGTGGAGGGTGTCCTACAGCTCATATATATGCTGCTTTGAGCCAGGTGATGCAGTGGGGGTGGGGGTGGGTGAGGGGAGCAGGTAGCCAGCCGGACTCAGATGGCAGGAGACAGGCTCCCAGGTCCACAGGGTAACATGAGCTGGAGGGTAGGATTAAGGCCAGCCAGGACAAGTTGTCTCAGCCAAGGACAAGAGCAGACATGGGAGTGGGGAGAGGGGTGCAGGGGGGAGGGCCTGGAGGCTGATCCGGGGAAGGAGCTGCCTCCTCCCTGGCACATGACAGGGAGGAGGAAATGAGATGGTCATCTCTTACTGCTCCAATCTTTTTACTTGCTTCTCTCATGCTGGGCATTCCACACTCGCAAACACCTCTCTCTTCCCCCCTCACTTCCCTCTCCTCTCTCTGATCCCAGTCACAGCCCTAGGCCTGCCACCTGCTAGCTGCTGACCTTGGGAAAGCACCTGCCTCCTCCAGCCCCACCTGTGCAGAGGGACTGACTGCTCTCTTCATGGCATTCTAGTGGGAAGTGTGATACAAAGCCTACTGGGCAGGGGAACCCCCAGGGATCACCTACAAAAGCAGGTACCAGGCCCCCCCCCCCCCGAGTCCAGCTACACCAGATTTCCCACGGCATGGAGCTCAAGAGTCTGTAGCTAAAAGGAAAACAATCCACAGGTATTTCAATGCCGCAGGTCCATGGTGAAGTGAAGTGACTTATCCAAAAGCCACCCAATAAGCCAGGGAAACGGTCTCTAGCCTCTGAAACCCACCTTCTTCCCCCTCTCCTGCAGCTGACCTGCCATGGCTATGCATGTGCCTATGTGCATGCATGCTCTTTATTGCACAAAGCCACTGTATTATGTGTGCTGTCAGACATCCTATTAAAAAGCAAAGTGGAAAAAACAGTGAGCAGTCTTCCTCTGCCTGAGCGTCTACTGATTACAAAATTAAATTAAGCACTGTGGCTTGCTGCTGCTGTTCGATGGGGAATACAATGAATTGCTCTTTGCCTCCCTGTGAGAAGTCCCAGAGAACAGGGCTGGGGGAGCTCAGCCCAAGACAGTATTTCTTCCTCCCAATGCCCGGGGGGCAGAGCCTTCCTCTTCCAGAAATGTTAAGCCCCTGGACCAAACTGCCTTTTTATTAGGTTAATAAAACACCAGGCCCATCAAGTCTCAGGCTCGTAAAGGTCATTGAGTCACGTCTGAGTGCCGGGGAGAGCCGGTAGGGCAGCGCCTGCTCCCCAGGGCCAGGGTGAGAAGCGGGGAAGCTCTCGCCCCAAGCCAGCACTGACTCAGGCCAAGACTAAAGACATGGGCAAGGCTGTGAAGGCCAGACAGGCGGGGAGGGATCCTCAGTTTTCCTCTGACTTCAAAGGTCACGGCTGAGCTGGGCCCCCGGGGAAGGGTCAGGACCAGGAGATGGCTGATGGGAGTCAGAGTTGGCAGGAGAGTGGGACCTGAGTCTGAGAGACAAGTAGGCAGAGGGGCAGGAGAGTTAAACGAGGGCACCAGCAATCAGAGAGGCTTTGTGTTATATGGCGTGGTGGGTACAGAGCAGAATCTTGGAGTCACTGAGTTCTAGGTTCAAATGCTGTCTCTCCATTGGCTTTTGCCCACCTTCTATTTGTTCTGCATGTTTTCATTATCTCTTGTGTAAAAAGCCACCCTAAAACATGTGACTTAAAACAATAAGACCCATTTGTCTCTCAAAGGTCTGTGAGTTGACTGGGCTCAGCTGAGTGGTTCTTCTGCTCCACAGGCGGTTGACCGGGCTGCAGGCATCTGCAGCTTGACCTGCCTGGCCATTGGAAGGTCAGCTGACACTTTTAACAGGAATGCCTCCATTTTCCAATAGGCCTCTTCTCGTGTAGCTCGGGCTCCTTACCAAGGCAGCTGGGTTTCAATAGAACACATTCCAAGTGGCCAAAACAAAACCTGAAGATCTTTGAAGAGCCACCTTGGAAATGACACATTGTCACTTGTGTTGAATTCTGTTGGTCAAAATAGGCCAAAGGCCTGATTTAAGGAGAGGGGAAATACACTTTGCCTAGCTATGAGAGTAACAGCAAAGAACTAGTGGCCATCTTTAATCCACCACACTTCCCAAGGCAAACAGTGATTTCCTTAAAATGTAAACAAGAATGTACTACTGTCCTGTGCTCCATCATTGGCTTTCCTTTGCTCTTGTGATAAACAATCCTAGTGGCCTCCAGGGATCTGACCTCTCCCTCCCTCCCTAGCCTTCATTTCATGCTATTCGTTACCTTGCTTGCTGGGTCCTGGCTTCACTGGCCTCCCATCAGTTCCTCCAACATGCCAAGTTCTTTTTACCTCAGGGCCTTTGCACATGCTGATCACTCAGCTTGAAGCTAGCCTAGCTCTTTCTCTTTCCACAGGTGCCAGCAAACACAATACAACATAATCTCATTTTTCATTTAGCCAGTCAGCCAATATTAATTGTGGGCCTCTGTCTGCTAGGCACTGATCTAGGCCCCATGAAGTATAGATCCCATATTATTTTACACATTAACATCCTCCCCCACTTTTTTTGCTTTAATTAAAGCCAATAGTAATCTTGTTTTATTTTCTGGTTCATTATCTATATCCCTAACTAGAATTAGAACAGGTCTGTCTATCTCACCCTGGTTTCCCTTGACATGGAGTGCAACACAGAGTAAGTACTCAACAAATACGTGTTGAACGAATGGATACTACTTACTTAGGCTTGGGACCTTGGCCAAGTGACTTGACTGCTCTCTCAGCTTCCATTTCTCTGTTTGAAGCAAGTAATTACAAAGAATACCTCATAGGAGTGAAGATATCTGGTAAAGATAAAGGTAAGTTAATGCAAATAAAGCACTCCAGCCTAGCTGGTTTGGCTCAGTGGATAGAGCGATGGCCTGTGAACGGAAGGGTCCTCTGTTTGATTACAGTAATAGCACATGCCAGGGTTGCGGGCTCGATCCCCAGTGAGGGGCGTGCAGGAGGCAGCCAATCAAAGATTCTCTCTCATCATTGATGTTTCTATCTCTCCCTCTTCCTTCCTCTCTGAAATAAATTTTTAAAATGTTAAAAAAAATAAAGCACTCTGTGTTAGGCATATAGTCCCGAATAAAATGGTCTCTGACACTGTTACTATTATTATTATTATTTATTAAAGATTTTGGCTTTGCTGTAGTGAAAATGAGCTTGTGAGTTGCATGACGGTGAGGAGACCGTGCTGGGGCTTCTCAGTCCTTGTGTTAAGCACCCAGCACCGTGCCTGGCGCTCACCAGGCACCCAGTGAATGTTGGTTGACTGATGATCCTGAATGGACCCACTGTGCTGGCTCTGTCTTCTCTCCTACAGCAGCATGGAGTACTTGTGGCTAATATCTAACACTGTCCTCTACTGGCTATTGTCTAACATAATTCAAACTCTAGGAAAGGCTCCAGCAAATGGATGTCCTTCTACTATGGAATTGTCTGGTTACCATGTACCATGATCAATACGCCACTGATCCCTCAGAAGGAGGGGCTGGTGAGGGGCTGCATATATCTGACCTTGTTCATACTTATGAGTAATAAAGAACAATAATCATGATTTACTTGGTGCTTACTGTGTGCCAAGGAGTTTTACTGCGTTTGTATATAATTTAGTTGGGCCAATAAGCTATTGTCTGACGGAGGCTCAGAGAGGTTGAGTAACTTGCACAAGGTCCAACAGTCAGATCTGTTTAATTCTATGCCGAAGGTCTTGTCCACTGTACTGTGCCATACTCCTCGTCCCTGGTCCGGTCCTGCCTGTGGCACTGGTACATTGTCTATAACCACCTCTATTGTCTATCTTTTGTCTGTAGCCAGAGCGAAGAGCTGGCTTCATGGGCATCCAGCCTGTGCTGTCACCCAGGGCCTCGCTCAACAGTCCCCATGCTTGCTTTATTGCTCTGCTGCCCCATTCCCAAAACCCTTAATAATTTGTGAGCCAGAGGCCCTGCATTTCACTGGGCCCCCCCAATTATGTGGCTGGTCCTGCCACAGGATGTTCATCTCACCATCTCCCCTATGGCCTATGGAATCTTATAAAACAAGACACGAGTTCAGTTTCTCTCTTTGATCCCCTTGCACACAGCCTGGCCCCAAGTTTAGGGACAGTGGGCCGATAGAAGACAGACGTAAGGGGCCATGCCTTTGACAGACACTCCCCGGAGAAGCAGGTGTGAGACTTGGTTCCACCACTATTTGCTGTGTCAACTCTGAAAAGTCACTTCACCTCTCTGGGCCTTTGCTGTCAAAAGGAAGTAGTAACTGTTGTTCTTCCTGTTTGGCAGGGCCGTTGTGAGTCAGGACAAGAACAGGGCACAGTGTTGCATGGCCACAGTGCTGTACCGTCTCAGCTTCCTGGGGCTGCGGAGCTCAGCCAGCCCAGGAGGTGGGATGCAGATTCCAGCCACAGGATCTGCACTAAGGAGTGATGCCGGAGTGGCCCCGAGGCTTTGGTCGCAGTTAGGAGGAGCGGATGCTGAGTATGTGGGAGGGCGTGTCAGACACCCACTCTTCCCCCACGAGGGCTGATCCTTGGGTGTAAGTGCCCAGGTAGGCACTCCTCACCACACCCAGGCCGGATGCTGGTCTTCAGAGGTGACAGCAATGTTTGCCCACCCAGAGAGAGGAGATACTAAACATGAAAACCCTCCTACATTCCCGGGGACCGGCCCGGCCAGAGACGGGCTCTCCTCCTTGGCTGGCACGCCAGCCTCGGGCGCTAAGACTGCTTACCTCCGGCCGGCCTGTGTAAATGTTAAGTGCTGCAGGAAGCTGAGCTGCCTTTCCATTTACCTTCCCCCGCTGCGGAGATCAGCCAGCCCAGGAGACTGGATGCAAATTTCAGCCACAGGAGCTGCACCGAAGAGTGATGCCGAAGAGTGATGCCGGAGTGGCCTTGAGGCTTTGGTGGCAGTGAGGGGGAGCAGGGACAGATGGGTGGGAGGACTAAGTCTGGGGCATGCACCTCAATCCAGGCACCCTTTTCCACGTTCCACAAAGCACCTAAAAAAACACACAAAGTGTCTTTCTGCTGTGGGCCGTGACGATTTCTCTCATGAGCCCAGTCCTCACACCTCACTAAAATCTCCCAGCTGAGCTTCACCAGCATCATTTAGGGTTGTCACATGTCCCTGGGCAGATGGGGAAACTGAGGCTCCCATGCCCAAGGGCTGGAAGTCGGAAGTGGCTCTTCCTCCAAAGCTCTTTGTACCACATCACATCCATCTGCTCAAGTGGTGGGACAGCCCGGGAGAGAGAATCGAGATCAATGCCTCAGGACAGAGCATTTGGGCTAATCATGTGGCCGATCTCTGCCGGGCAGTGCTCTTAGGGAATGAATGTTCTAGAATGCCCTCTAGAGTTGGGCCATCTGGGGAGAGGGCAAGGACACGGTGGCACATGGATGGGAAAGTGTCACGTAGACTGTAAGTGCGTCACTTTCAGGAAACCAGGTTATTCTTAAGAACAGCAAGTTCCCAGCAAACAACGTTTCAAAGGTCAGTGTGGAACGGAAATTTTCCTGACTCTGCCGCCTGCGTCTCTCTCCAGTGTGTCTCTGTCCATCTCCGTGTGTGCATTCCCCCCACGGTTTTGTGCCTCTGTCTCCAGCACCATCCCTCTTGGTGTTTCTCTCCTGTCTCTTCCGTCTGTCTGTCTGTCTGTCTGTCACATCTCTGAACCATCCTGTCCATCTTTTCTTTTCCCCAGGCCCCTCGCTGTCCTTCCCGCCAGGTCCCCTGCCAGATGCTGTTTTCCAGGCTGCACACAGGTTTTCCCATCCCCGGTGACCGACGGGCCTGGCTCAGCCCGGGAAGTGCTGAGTGGGGCCTGTGCTGTTACAGGAGCCAGTGCCTGCAAGACAAGCTTCCCCTAGATCCCCAGACACTGTCGCTGGGACACGTTCTGCTGTTTCTGCTTTCTGCCGGTGGGTTGAGCCCCCACCCTGGTACTCACAGGCAGATGCCCAGGTGTAGCTGCCTGCTCCCTGGCTGTCCCTGCGTGGTCTCTCCGTGCCTCTGGTGGAATTCTGGCTCTGCCTTCATGTGTCTGCTTCGAGCTCAGTGTCTGTCTCTCTCCGTCCCTGCATATCTCTCTCTGTCTGTCCATCTCCATCTCTGAGCTTGGTCTATGCCTCCATATGCCGATATTTCTCTCTGGCTTTGCCTCTGTCTCAGCCTCTGTCTCTTTATAGCTCGGATCTTGTTCCTCCTGGATTTAGCATACAGCATTGAAGGGATGCAGAAGGCTGAAAGGACAACCTCATGCACAGCCTCCAACCCAGGTTACCCTCAGACAGCGCGGACCCACCCCGCGACCCTGGGCCACGCGGCATCCGCCCCTGCCCTCCCCCTCATCTTTCATGTCACGTCGAGGAAGTTTCCTGAACTCCCAGTGACACCGCTGTCAGGGCCTGACTTACCAGGAGAGCATGAATAATTAAAAGCTGTAGCTGAGGCTTGTTCCGATTTAAACTGTATTAGTGTTGCCAACTGTCCTGACCCATTTAATATTCATGCCATTCTTGGCTCCTTTAAAGAGAGGGGAGTTTGCTACCTGATTTAAATTGTGCCTGTCAGTTTCGATTAAAGATCAGGTTGACCACAGTTGCAGGGAAATTAAGTGAACATTCTCTTAAGCAATATCATAGAATTTAATGTAGCAATTAATATCCACTGCAATGTGCTGGTGCCGCGAGCTGCTTGGAGTATAATGTGGGGCCCACAGGGCAAGGCCAGCAGTGCCCCAAAGTCTCAGGTCTCCAGAAATGGGACCCCCAAGTGGGCCTGGTTTTTAACTGGCCTCTTCCTTCAAGAGAAGCAGAAAGCACAGCAAACAGATGTTGTTCTTTCTGGCTCAGGACAGGTCTTGCAGCCTTTTAGCCAATTCACATTTGGAGGAACCGAGGCATGGGGCATCGGGAGCTCGAGGAAAGCCAGTTTTGATTTGTAATAGAAGTGGAGCACTAGACAGAGGGAGGACCAGCCTGTCAGGGCCAGGAGTTCCCTGGAGGCAGTCAGGCAGCCAAGGGAGACACCGAGGAAGAGAGAGCCCAGACACAGCTCTTTCAGATGGAAGGGCTGGGAGCCTGTGAGGACCTGCAGGAGCAGAGGCCATGGGTGGCGAATAGGCTTCAGGGTATGGGTGACTCTGGCTGATGAATGGCACCTGCCTGCAGGGCCATGGAGGTAGTGTGCGAATATGCTCTCTGTCTGCTAGAGGAAGCGTGGTTCCTCTTCCAGAAGATGGGAATGAGGTAGGAATGATCACCTGCTCCTAAAAGGGCCAGGGTGTGAACTGAACAGGTGAACCGAGGCAAGCCGCAGTGGTTAGAACAAGGAGCTGGGTGGGCTGGGTGTGAATCCTGGCTCTGCCACTTAGTACGTGCCTGTCCTTGGGCAAGGGGACCTCTCTGCCTCAGTTTCCCCATCCGCAAAATGCAGTGACTAATAAAACCCTACCTCCTAAGGTTTTCCTGGAGGTTAAATATGTTAGTACATGTGGAGTGTTCAAAACAAGACCTGGCCTCGGGAGTCACATGAGTATTTGTTGACTGTCTTTAATGTGAAGGCAAGGATTCGTTGGACAACAGGGTGGGATGTGTTGTTACTCTTATATGACATCGCTTATATGGCAATATACAAGGACATGGTGTCGTTTATTTTCTCCCTTTCTCTCTTTCTATTCCACCTAATTCATATAATAGCATGTATGTGTGGGTGTATGTATATATGTGTGTATGTACATATATGTTATAAAGATAATAAAGTGAATGCTAATGTTTCCACTCCAACCTAAGAACTAGAACAAGTCTATTCTGCTGAGAGAAAAGTTAAGAATGGATGAGGAGTAAAAGATCAGTAAATGTGCTGTTACCCCCAGTGGCTCCTCTGAATTCAAGCTAGTCCCTGCACCCTTTTTATGATAAGGTTCCCAGAATTAAATTCAACTTTGTAGATGTGGGCTGATCAATGTAGAATGGGGTTTCCATCTCCCTCTTTCCACCTCTGTTAATACAGCCGGGGACTATATACGCTTTTTGGTGACATCACCCTATGGTGCACATTGATCTGTTTCCTAATCCCACAGATCTGTCTCATAGACATGGCAACTGAGCCTGTGTCTCAGCCTCCCTGTCTTTGTTCGGATTTTCTTTACCTGAGATTAGGACTGTGCGTTTACTCCTGCTTCACTCCATCGTGTTCAATTCACCTTGCAGATTGCCAAGGTCTCCTTTTCTGTGTGCCATGAATGCTCTTTTGTCTGCTCTAAAATTGACTTTTCACAACCAGTGCAAAGACTGGGTTGGCTGGCAAAGAAATTCAAGTACCAAAAAAATAATAATAATAATTGTCTATCCAGCACTTGCTACATGTCTAGTATTGTGCACATTACATACATAATCTCATTTGAGCTTCATAACACCATGCGGTACATATTATCATTGCCATTATTTTATAGGTGGAGAGGCCAATCTTAGTCCCAAGGTCTCAATTGGTTGAAAAATGATAGGGGTGGGACTTGAACCAAAGTCTCTCCACAGTCAGAGCGGATGATCCTAAGCCCTGCACCATCCTGCTAGCGCGAAGGGAGGACCAAAGCCGAGCCTGGTACCACCCCCAGGAATCTGAGTGGCAGACATCATCCACTCTAGCTGGTTTGAATAGAAAGGGATTTGTTATAGGGGTCAAGTAGTGAAAAGAATATGTGGGAAGGCCGGGAAATAAAGCCAGGAGAAGTGTCCTGCCGTGAAATAGAACTGTTCTAGGGAAGCCCCATGGCCACCACCTCCCCCTGATCAACACTGATGACCAGGAAATGTAGTCTTAGTGAAAGCTTCTCCAGAAGATCTCAGAGCTGCCACCTGGCCTGGCTCATTCCACCTCCCATGTTCCATCCCATCTGTCTGCTTGGTGAAACCTAGGTCACATGCAGAAACCTGGTTAGCAGAGATGTCAGAGAACTGTAACTTTGAGCTTCCCAGTCTCTACTGTACAGGAAGACATGTCTAAGAGTGAGTATGAAGTATCTGGGTAGCTAAGGGCACTCTGGGAACTTAAGGAAAATCCTGGGATCTTGTCCTCTGAACAAGCTCACGTGTCACTTCTCAGGTGAAGCTCCCCATAGTCCCTCAGGCCAACTCACCATGCCTTCTATGGCCTTATAGACTTTTTACACACACTTCTGCTGAAAACCACAGCACTGTATTATACTTAATGTCTCTATGCCCCACTAGCCCGAGCCTTCCTCAAGGCCAGGACCATGCGCTTTTATCCATATCTGAGGTGCCAGCGTGTGATCTATCACACAGTAGATGCCAATAGACCTGTTGTGGTAGCAGGATGAATATAAGAGTATGTGCAGAAGACCCGCCTCCTGTCCTAGCTATTTTCTGAAGTGCGTGTCCTGCAGGGGAGAGAGTCTGAGATGCTGCTGCTCTCTGGGCAAGAGGACAGTGCAGAGATTTAGCCACTTTCCCCAGGAATGTGTTTATTCTTCATTGTACTCACTCCTTGGGAATCCTGGAGTAAAGTTCACAGCGGACACAGAGATCAGCCTGCCTCACAGAGTCTTAGAACACCCTATTGAACTCATGATGCACAAGAAACACAGGTCTAGGCCACATAACATCCCAGGACCAGTTACGGGAATGACCTTCATAAACAGTAGAATTATCCAACCACTTCCTCATCTCTGGTTCCTTACCCGGCCACTCAGTGGTCTTATCTTCCTCTTGTGGGTCTTTGCTGTACATTGGCATCTGTCTGGGTTCTAGTTTGCAAAGTGATAGAAACCCAGCTTCAAAATGTAACCAAAAGAAGAGACTTTGATAGAAGACTCATGTGATTGTTGAAGGCTTGGCCCCAGGGGAGAACCAGAACTACCAGGTTCTCTCTCTCTGTTGTCTCTCATTCTCTCACCCTCCATCTCTCTTGCTTCATCTTGCTCGTTTTTATGTTTCAGTGTTATTCTCTCAAACCAGCTTCCTCCATATGTCAAGAAATAACCACTGGTATTTTTCATGCCTGGCACCCCACTGTTTAACCTCAGAGAGGACCAGCCCCTTTTCCCTTCATTTTGGGTCTAAAACTCTCAGAAAAGGCCTCTGCATCAGGCCCAATGCAGGTCTCTTGTCCATGATTAGGCTATACCGGAATGACTCAGTGTGACCATAGGGCAGGTACTATGACTGGCAGCTCCCCGAAAAGCACGTTGTTGGAGAGAGAAGAGGAGCTGTTATACCAGAGGGGGAAGCTGCTCCCTGAAGACAGATGGGGTGCTGGGCAGACAAAATATTAAAGCAGCCCCTTCCAATCAGTCCCTGATAATGTGGACCAGGTGCTCCCAGTTGTCTGGGACCAAACTTACTGCTCAGAGCCATAAATATCCTCTTGTGCATCCAATATTAGTACATCAAAATGAAAACAAATGCCAAGGCGATCTTTCATGAACAGAAGTGTGAAGGCCAGTAATTCCCATTTTGACCCAATTTAATCATGAAAGGAGATTAGCAACTAAGTTTTATCTCATCTGCAATGATCACGGCTAGTTGGAGCTCTGGGTTGAAGTAGTTTCAATCTATATCCAGCCTTAGTAAGAAAGAGCACCATGATTGATTAGTGATGTCTGCCACAGGCAGAAGACGGAAGGTGGTTGAGTATGCCAGTTCTGCTCTAAACTTCTCTATAATACAAGGGAATGTGGATGGAGCTCCAAACAGTGGTCAGAGTAAAGAGGCATGTTTGAGGTGACCATTGTCAACCTTTGCTCTCTCAGGCCAGTCTCTGGATACACAGTTGGCCACACCCCTTTCAAAGGTTCCTCTTTGTAGCATCCCCTGTACTCTCCATTAGGCAGTGTCAAGGCTGGATCACAGCTTCAGGTCTGCACATGGATGTGTAGGTGCCTCCTTATTTAAAGTCAGCCAACTGCATTGCCATGAGGATCTGCTCTCCCATAGGTGATACTGAGATCAATTGGCTATTTGTGTCGGCTTAGGCTCTAGAACATCCTTAGTGGACGACGGTCTCTCCTGCTGCTCTAATTCATCCTAACGGTGAACCATGGAGGGGCTCACACTGATAAAACGAGAGCTCCTTGAGGCTGAGCAGATAGCCAAATGATACTTGCTCATGTTCTGGAATAATTGCAGGTGTAGGTAGTAGCACCTTGTTGATAGCACAGCTGGTAAAAAAACAAAAACAAAAACAAAAATACCCCCCCCCCAAACACACCTCTGATTCTAGGATTTCCTCCTAATCGGTTAAAAATAGTCCTGAGTCTTTGATTAGATTACTCCAGGAAAATAAGAGGGCTGGATGCTGAGTGGAGCTGACATCATGGCCTGGATCATTCCTTGCCCTAGTACTGATTGCAACTATTGGCATGCTGGGCCCAACGCTGGCAAGGACAGGGTGCACAGATGTGGTTTCTCTCTTGTCCTGTCCTGTCCTATGTGGGCGCAGGACTCAAAACTGGCCATTTGTGACCAGTGCCAGGAGAAGGAGGACATTGTACCAAATTGTATCACATGACCTAATCGACTTTTAATCCAATGAGTTGGGAAAGTGGTTTTAAGGCTCAATTGGAATTTTCCCTTGACCTCCTGGCCTTCCAAACCTCCCATGACTTTCCTGTTGCTGGAAGCTATATCCACCGAGGAACCAAGGAGCATGTTGTGAGCTAAATAAAACCATCCTCCAACCCGACCAAGAACACCGTGATTGGTTAGCGATGGCTGCCACAGGCAGAGGACAGAGGACTGTGCATGGGCCATCATCGGGGCTCCATCGCCCTGGTCCCAAGCCCTCTGGAGCGAGCCTCACATATGTTCTACCTCCTGCTGAGGGAATCAGGGATCACTACCTTTCTTCCTGTCTCAGGTGCAGGAAAGAACCGACATGCTCTTGGGCTCTGTAGGATAGTCTACTCAGGGGAACCTACTGGATTTCAGCTAACATTCTCTCTCTCTCTCTCTCTCTCTCTCTCTCTCTCTCTCTCTCTCTCTCTCTCTCATCTTCTCTCTATATGTTGACCTATCTCCCTCCAGCCCAGGCCAGGCCTTTCCTCCAACCACAAGTGCCCCAGAGTAACAGGCTCTCTGCCCCAGGCTTGGGTGGGCAGACCACAGACACCTCACCTCAGCCTGCACCACCTGGTTTTCTAAGCCCTTCCCTGGGGCAGTGGGCATGAGCAGAGCCATGATGCAGTATTTGGAGCATCTGGGAGAAGGCCTGGTCCCAAGAAGCAGGGGTGCCCATGAGGAGCTTTCCAAGCCCCGTGCACGGTGGGCGGTGGAGTCAAGTTTGTTTATGTGTGAAACTGGTGTGGCCGTGCACTGACTAGAGAGTCTCCTAAGCTCGTGAGTTCCTGTCATTGGAGGTTTGCAAGAAGTCCTGGCAAATGGATTTTTGAGGATGTCTCTCCTGGCAGAGAGCCAAGTGCCCTTACTGTCGAGTGTATAAAAAGGGCACAAGATTGTGTGTGGATTAACTGAACTGTGCTCATAGGGTGCCTCTGGTCTCTGCAGAACCTGGTGGTCCCCTGTGACTATTCAGCCCCCACCCTGGTCCTCAGAGGTCACTCAATTTGGCCCTTCTGGGCCCTTCTGTTTCTCACTGTTCCAGAGCTTTTACTCAACCAGTAGTGAGGAAGCTCCAAACCTCATCTCCTGCAGTCATGAGCTCAGACCTGGCTTCTGGCTCCTTCCCTACTCTGTCTGTCTTCTCTCCTCCTACTCCTCATTTTCTTCCCTCCTCCAGGCCTTAATCCTTCACCCACTGTTTGCTTCCTCCCAGTCAGTCTCCAGCCCACTCCCAATTTGCATTTGCAATCAACCTCATCTACGTAGAACACCCATCTGGTGGCTCCTGGATAATGGGAACAGGTGTGCACTGCAGCACCGGCTTCTGGGAAGAGGCTTTGCACCTCACTTTTTTGAGCTCGGAGCAACTCACTTTCTTTATGGCAAAGCCCAGTTGGCTGGTTGATATTGATGTTTAAAAGATGTGGGAGGCAGCTCTGACCGGAGTGGTCAGTGGTTAGAGCATTGGCCCACACACCAAAGGGTTATGGGTTCAATTCCTGGTCAAGGACATGTACTGGGTTGCAGGTTTGTTCCCCACCCCAGGTTGGGGCACATGTGGGAGGCAACCAGTTGATGTGTCTCTCTCACATCAATGTTTCTCTCCCCCTCCCTCCCTTCCTCTCTCTGAAAAGCAATGGAAAAAATCTCTTCAGGTGAGGAAAAAAATGTGGGAGGTAGAGGAAATTATAAGCTTTATGTGAACCAAGGAAGTGATATGGATGTGAGGCTGTATCAATAGAGGTCTGATTTTCAGAATGAGGGAGGAGATTACCATCTTGGCCCTGCCCTTGTCTGGGGATTTGATGCCATATTCTGGGGCATATTGAGAGAAGAAATATCAGGCCCAGCATGGCAAGAGCTACTGGGGCAACTGTCATAGCCCCATTTTACAGATAAGGAAGTAGAGATTTAGGGAGGTTTGTATACCACGTCCAAGATCAATAAGGAAGTAAATGACTGAGTCAGGATTTGAACCTGGCCAGTCTGACCCTGGCCAAATTGGATGGAGAGAGATCTAGATAGGACTGGGCACTCTGGGTCCCCAGTGACCTGTTTCTGGAAAACCCTGTTAGGAAAAGCAGCGGGAAGTGCAGTGGATATACTAATAGATATACTGGGCTCTGAATCCTATCCCTGCCACTTCCCAGCTGGTGACCTTGGGCAAGTTCCTTAACTTCTCTGAGCCTCGGTGCCATCATTTGTAAAATGTGGATAATAGTATGAACTCATGGCTGTTTGAGGATTAAACGGGCTTTGTGTGTCTGGCAACTGGCACAAAGCCTGGCCCCGGAGCATGAGCTTCTGGGGTTGGAGGTTTGTCCCTGTATTGGTCATTGCTCTGCTTTTGTTGTGTGGAGGCTGAGAGCAGGAGCCAGGGTGGGGGAGCGACAAAGAGGCCCGAACTGACAGTTGCTTTTCCCTCTCCACCCTGCAGGCACCTGAAGGCACGGGAAGCCTTCCTCTGAGGTCTGACAAGTGTGATCATGGTTTAGCAGTAACACCAAAGGGTCTCTAGATAGTGTTTGTCACTGGCTGTGAGCAGGGCTGGCTGCGGGCATTGCCTCCAGAAGATGCCTGCAGGAGATTCCCACCTGATTCCCAGCAGCGGAGCTCCCACCCATCCCCTGCCCATCAGAGCTGCTGGATGGGCTGGAGGCAGGCTGTACTGGGTGGTGGAGGTGGCAGGCACTCTGAGCCCTTCTGACTTGTTTCTGGAAAACCTCACCAGGACGCGTGCTGAGAGGTGCTGCTGTGGAGGGTCTGGGTGCTGGTGGAGCACCCTCAGAACCCTCCAGGGTCCTGGACAGATGTGGGAGGGTAGACAGCTCAAAGCAGAGGCAGCCGTGTCCTTCTTCCCCTGGGAAGTCAGGTAGGATGCAGTGCGGCCCAACCCTGGGCTGCCCAGGAGGAAATAACCTCAGGAGAAATCACCTCTGACCCCTCCTCCTTGCCCTCCACGGTCAGATGACACCTAGCCTTTTACTTCCCGGAGAAAACAGAAGCAGTCAGCAATGAACTTCAAACTTCCACCACCACTGCTGCAGAGCTCCTTGTGCCCACGAGTGTAGTCTCCCTCCTGTGACTGTGGAGGAATCAGCCTGCTCCTGGGCAAGACCAACCCCTGCACCTGGACACCCGTGGGTGTGGGACCAGCCCATCCCGGGCCTCCACCCCTCCTACCAGCTTCGATGTGCTTTCTTCTTTACTTCTCTAGTTGTAGGATGTCCATCCAGCCAGCTTTCAGGTGGTTATGAATGATCTGTATTTTAGTTGTAATTTTGATGCGGTTGCGGGAGGCAGTGAGTACAGGTGTTTACCTATGCCGCCATCTATTTGCCCATGGAGGGGGTTTTGTTTACAGAGGAGCGATCTTTGATAAGCAGCTAGGGGTATGGATGGGTGGGAGGTGAGCCTTTCACAGAGAAAGGAGAATAGAAAGGTTTGTTGTCTTTGGGGCTTTTGCTTTGAGAGGTGGGATGCAATGGTGGGGCCAAGGACCTGGGGACAGGCTGAGCCTCTCATCCAAGCATATCAGTAACACTGGTTTGAATAGGGTACCACATATGTCTTCGGGGGGCTCCTCTGGGCATCCATTTAGCCCTGCTTGCCTGCCCTCTCCAGTCAGAAGCCAGCGAATGGGAAATTCCCCATTCACTTAGCATCTTCTATGCCACTGAGACCTGCTGTGCACTGTGACCTTCTGTTCACACATCTGTCTCTCTCCTAGGCTGCAGTCCTTGGAGGGCAGGGTCTGTGTCTTTATGATCCTAGCTATTAGCATAAAAGACTGGCATGCAGTAGGTGTGTAATAAAAATTTGTTGATTGGGTAGCTGGATGTTTTCCTTTCCACCCACATGTACACAGGCTGAATTTTCCCCCAGGCCTGAGACTCGAGGGCTGGAATCCATCCTGAGCCATGTGTGTCATCAGCTTGCAGGTACACAGATTAGATCACACACATGTCACAGGATGGCCAAGGGGTGCCTGGGAGGATGCTCTGCGCTCGGGTTCGGTTAACATGGGGTCCCCCTCACTGTGTGAGATGGTCATTTTCCCTATAAGGTTCTTTCTTTCCATGAGAAAGAAGTTGAAGTAATGGCTCCCAAAAGTCCTCACTCTGAGAAAAGCTATGGGAGACGTGGAGGGCTCTTGAGATCTGGAGTCAAAAGAAGTCAGCTCATCTTCTGCAGGCCTCAGTTTCCTCATCTCTGAAATGGGGGCCGTGGTGAGGACTTAAGCTAACAGGTGTGAACATACTCGGGAGCTACATGGACCTACGTGCCTGGAGGGGATTATAGACCAGGGTTGCTCCACGTGATCACCACTTGCTGTCAAGCACCTCCTGTCTTCCTCGTAATCTAACCCTGATCCATGTCACTAAAGACCTAGTGGTCAGCAAACTCATTAGTCAACAGAGCCAAATATCAACAGTACTTCTTCAAAATAGACTCGCCCAGGCAGAAAACCGACTTCTGCATGGGCCACGAAGTTTCAATCGCCCTGTACGTGCGCGCTCGCACATGGTATTTTGTGGAAGAGCCACACTCAAGGGGCCAAAGAGCCGCATGTGGCTCGCGAGCCGCAGTCTGCCGACTACGGACTAGGAGACCTTCATTCCTACTCTCATGCTATCTCCTATATCATCATTCATTTGTTCCTTCATTCAACACTTATTGAATGCCTGCTATGTGTCAAGCCCTGGGGCTACATTTGTTCAAAATTGAATAAAACTAGGAATAGCTCCAGCCCTTAGGAGCTAATGGTTTAGAAGGGTGGTAATAGTTATTACCATTTATTGAGGCTTCTATGCCAGACACTAAGGGACTTTCATAGTGATGATCTCATTTCATCCTCACGTATTACTGTCCCCATTCTGCAGATGCGTAAACTAAGGTGCAGAGAGGCTAAATGGCGTGCCCAGCTAGGAATGGTGGAGATAGGATGAGAATCCAGGTCCTTTGGTTTAAGATTATGAGGTCCCCCCACCCCCCATTAAGCCATGCCAACCTACTGGGCCATGTTCACACCCAGCCCTTAATGATGGAGGAGCATGTGACGTCTGCCTGGAGCTCATGTCCCCCACCCAGAGGGAGTGAGGAGGGTCTCACCCAGCCCAGGGGCAGATGTCACTCAGGGCCTTCTGTGGGGTGAGTCTTACTGAGTGTTTGGACACCTGTTTCCCTGGCAAACTGCCCAGGACACAGAATAAGAGGACCTAGGGCACATGCCCTTGCTATGCCCCCATGGGTGGAGCAGCCCTGCCTACCCCGCCCACACCACTGTGCAGTTCCCTTTGTTCTTGCTCCCAAGTCACAAGGTGACAACCTATTCCTCCTTCCTGAGGAAGCTGCGATCTGAGTCAACACTGGGGCCTTTGTCAGAGCTGCTCTGAGAAGGCTCTAGAAAAACCCTGCCACAGTGGGTCAGAGGCTGCTCCGCTTGAAGTCTGTAAAAGACTTTTGGGTCAAATACTATACACTCACAGACTCCACTGACAGCAAGAAAGAGCCTCCCAGAGATGAAGGTGGCTAGGATAGGGTTTAACTCTCACTGATGCCCCCTATAAGCCTTTCTGTAGGTAAGCTGGTGCCCGTGTTTGAAAATGTGCTTGGCAGAGGGTGCCTGCGTGTGCAGGTACACACATATGTATGCACACGGCCATTTGGGTGCATGTCTGTGTCGTGCATGGGTCTCCCTGGATGTGTCTGTGGGTTAGCTCTTGCTGCCTAACAGACCACCCCATGCATCTGTGGCTGGCCTAGGCTTGGCTGATCTAGGCTGGGTTCTCCTGGAGCGGCTCTGCTGCACGTTTCACATCCTCCTGCTGGGACCAGCAGGCTCGCCCAGGCATGTTCTTCTTATAATGTTGGCATAAAGGCAAGAGGGCAAGTGGAAATGTGTGAGGCAACTTAGGACTTTGCCTTAGAACTGGGACTTTATCACATCTGCCTTATTCCATTGGCCAAAGGAAGTCACATGACCTCATGCAAAGTCAAGGGGCAGTGAAATATATTTTGCTCTCCCCAGTGGGAAGCACTGCAAAGTCACCTGAAAAAGGATGGGCATGCAGGGAGAGGTGAAGAATTGGTGCCAGTCTTATGCGCCATCATGTATGCACACATATATGTTTGCATATGCTCATGCACATGTAAGCAAAATGTTTGGGTAGGTGCATGAGAGTATATAGCTGCATGTGTGCATAGGTGCCCTGTCACATGTATGCCAATGCATGTGTAGCTGTGTGCGTGCATAAGAGTGTCAAGCTGAACATGTACCTGTGTTCTGTGTGTGTCTAAATAGCAGCATTCCTCAGACACATACAGGCAGCGCCTGGCGAAAGAGGGGACAGACTCAGCCAGTGAAGTGAGGCAAACCCTCACAGGATGCCTGTGGGACTCCTGGTGAGTCTTGTGCCAACTGCATGTGCTCAGGTAGACCTGGCTGTGTTAGTGGCCCTGAGAAAATTCACTGGTCACTTGTCTTGTAGTCTATTATTACCCCGATGTCTGTATGTTCCAAACAATTGTTTTTAAATTGCTTCATTAGTCTGTCTCGGCAGACCCAATCCTGCTACACTTGACTGGCTCGGATTCTCTGAGACAGAGCTGGTGGGAGCGGGGCAGGCTCCTAGCTTGCTGCTGTATTTCTGATGCATACACAGAAGGATGCGTAGAAGGGGACGCCCCCAGAAGAGATGAGGAGCCCAGCCCATAGAAGAGGCAGCATTGAAAGGTGTGGACTCACCCAGCCCACAGAAGAGGCAGCATGGAAAGGTGTGAACTCCAGAGTTAGGGACCGCTGGTTTCAAGTCCAGAATCTGCCATTTACAAACCATGTGACCTTGTGTAAGCTCCTTGAGCCTCAATTTTCCCTTCTGCAAAATGGAGTCATTGTCCCGATATTGTAGGTTGGTATGAAGAAGGAAGGAAATGATGTGGTGTGTAAAGAACCAGGCAGTGTCTGGCCCACCCGCAGGGACCAGAACATGGGTGTCCCCCTCCCACTGGTCCCACAAAAAGCTGCTGCCCTCTGCAGAGGCTGGGCCACAATCAGCTCTGAGCCCTGGCTGGTGGCATCAGTGGCCCCCAGAGGTCCACCGACCTCAGGTGACTCATTGACATTCCAGGTATCTTTACCTGAGGACTCACATCTAACCAACCCTGCCTTGCCCCAGGACAACCCTGCAGGCAAAGGTCAGGACCCAGGACCCAGGGCCCAGTGGCCTGGGCTCAAACCTGGCTCTCCACTCGCCAGCGGTGAGCCAGGCTAACAGCCTGTCTCCTCTAAGGCCTGGTTGCTCCTCTGAAAACAGGGCTGCTAACAGCACACAACCCACGGGGCACATGTTCTGCATCCCTGAAGCTTTTCCCTGCGACCCCAAACTCCATCTTACTCTCCAGGATGGGAACCATCCAGATGCCTCACTGCGGCCAGAGGTTCCTGAAGACAAAGTCTCTCTCAATGACTCGGCGTCAGGCCTACGGCCCCACCCCAGGGTGCAGGGCAGCAGCCCCACTTCTGAGCCATGTCATTTCCTTCCCTCATTAGCCGTCACTTCCCCAGCAGCCAGGGCGTGACAGAGATGCCCCTGACCCTGCTCCTAACCCCCTGGGGAGCTTGGTCTGTTGAGGGCCCACACAGTCAGTAGTTAGACTCCGTGAACCATGTGTGGTCTCCACCACGTATTCTTCTCTGTGTGTTCTCATTGTCTCCTTTCAATCCTTTTAGCACATGAAACCCATTTTTAGCTTGACGGCCACACAGAAACATGCTACACTGTCCCCTGGTCCTCTCACTGTGTGTCCTGGGCGGTTTGCCATGGGAGCAGAACTGGATATGGTCCCAGAAGAGACAGGTAAACACACTAGTTAAACATGCATGTTACATAAATGTTATGCTGGCTAGGAGTGAGAACACCGCATGGCTTTGGGTCAGGGATCCTAGTTGTCTACAGGCATTTCCCCTCCTACCAGTGAGAGGCCATGCTCCCAGGCCTTCTGAACACAGGGGCTTTCATTAGTGTGGTGTGACCAGCGCCAGGCAAACACGCAGGCAGCACCAGTGATGTTCGAGGCGTGGCCCAGGTGCCTGCACACAATAGATCTTACTTCTTGCTCAAACAACCGTGTAAGGCGGAAATTCTCATGTCCATTTTAGAGAGGGGGTGGGGGCTGGCACTCCAGGTCTTGTCACGTCACTCCACAGCCATCTCAGCAGAGGGCCCTGCCTGAGAATTTGCAGGGGACACAGAGAAAGGGCTGGGGCGGGCGGGGGGAGGGGAGGAGAAGGATGGGGAAGAGAGAGGGAGAGAAAAGTGCAGGCGCTCTTTCGTTCCCTGTCCTCCATCATAAACCAACTAAACAGCACAGTGAATTTTTGAAAAGTACATTTAAATTATGTTAGATAAAATATGATATGTGTTCATGACTGTAAAAATCCATCACAGAAGCAAACCAAGAAGAAAATGGAAAAAATCACCCGAAATTCAACCTCCAGGAAGAACCGCTGTACCATCCTGGGGACCGCTCGCTCTCAGACACCGCTCTCTGATTGTAAACACATATGTACGGGGTTTTCCACGAACGGGAGCCGACGCCACATGCTGTTGTGTAAAATGCTTTCTTTTCCTCTCGACAATATGTTGTGGACATCTTTTCACGTCAATAAATAGAGAGTGACAGCTTCGTGTTGAGTGGCTGCATACTATTCAGTGGCTCATACAGACAGGACTTGTGAATGCGAAAGAGACGTTTGGTCCAGGGAGACTCGGAACGTGGGTGTCTGTGGGGCGGGGCTCAGACGGAGCCCTGGTGCCTGAGTCACGGCACCCTGGCTGCCAGGGCCGGGGTCTCAGATTTATCTTGTGAGCGGCCAAGCCCAGGATGGGCTCCAACAGCCTTAGACTCCGGGTGCAGCCTCGAGCGGGGCCCCAACTTGCTCCATAGAAAGTCATTGCCTCCTCTCCCGGGGCGTCTTCGTGAGGAGCCCCGGTAAGGCACGCGGGCACCTCCGCTTTCTGCAGAGACCATGATAATCCAGTTTACGCATCAGGAAAACGAAGACGGCTATTCCTTGGCAGATTATGGTTAGTCATTAACAGCAACTCGCTGCTTTTGTGATCCTGGGCAAGTTGTTGAAATCCCCAAGATGCCGTTTCCCCGCCTGTAAACTGAGGATAATGATGGTCCCTAAATCACGGAGCTGTGTGAGGATTAAGTGAGATAAGGGAACAGACTGAATGCACTGTCTGTCTGGCATAAGTAGCTGTTCAGTCTGCGTCAGTTCCCTGCTGTCCCAACCATCTCCTCCTCTCCCCCTCCCCCCTTCCCCCTCTTCTGCATCCTCTCTGGAGCCCATCAGCTTTCCTCGACACCTGCCTAGACAGCCAGGGGTGGGGAGAAGACTCTCTCGCGCGTGGGACAGGCTCTCAGATGAATGGCTGGGTTTGGGGAGATCAGACAGAAGAATAGAAGTCTTAGGGATGATCTTGGTTCTCCAATCCCTGCAGGAAGCTAATTGAGTAGGGAAGGAGGGAGGGGGGACTCAAAATGAGACCTCCATCAATGGCAGAAGGTGCTGGGATACCCATCAGGGCTCACCAAGGGCTGGTGTCTCTCACAGGAGAGCCCAGGGGGGCTGCCCGAGGAGTAATCAGCACCCATCACCCCAGGACTGTGGGCAGAAGTGGGATGACCTGAGTGAAATCTTTCCAGGTCAGAGTCTGGGATAACAGAAGGCAGCCGGCGATACCCTGCAGCTGTATGGGAGGGGAAGAGGACAGAGGAGCAAAGGTGGGCTGCTCACCTGTCCCCCGGGGCAGGGGGCCCAGCTGCCGCCTCTGCGATCTGCATGCAGCCCTCGCCTCTGACTAACTCTGCATGCAGCAGCCTGCTCCCAGAGATGAGCTATTTTAAGTGCTTCCCCTCCGCCCCTAAGGGTGCCATGTGTTTATCTTGCTTTCGAGTTAAAAGGGAAAATCAATTTCACTCTTACCTTCGGAAGGTTTGGGGGTAGGGGTTGTGGAGTGCCTTCATTTCATGAAAATGAAAGTGGGAGTCGGGGCAGGGAGAGCTTCAGATTCCTGCGAGACATGCCAGCTATGAATACACAATAGCCCGGGTCACGGCCCGCTTCTCTCCCGTCGCCCAGGCTATGAGGGCAGGAGGCCAGGGCTCACCGGCAATGGGAGACTGGACTGTGGATGACTGGTGTGTGTGTGTGGGTGGGTGTGTGTGTAACAGAAAGAGAGAGAAGAGAGGAGGAGAAAAACAGATATTAATTATATATAAAATGTTATATATATGTATATCCTATATAATAAAAGCCTAATATGCCAATCGACCAAAGGCGGAACAACTGATAAAATGACTGGTCGCTATGACGTGCGCTGACCACCAGAGGCAGATGCTCAATGCAGGAGCTGCCCCCAGCCCGCAGGCCTCAGGCCAGCCAAGGTGGGTGCCAGCAGGGGGGCCCCCATCTCCTAGCTGGTCGCTGCCCCGCAGAGGGAGGCAACTGGCAGCAGCGGTGGCAGAGGGTGGGGCCAGCAGGCAAGCAGGCTGGGTGGTGGGGGGTGGGGCTGGCCCGCAATAGGGCCGATGCCACGCCCCCACCTCCCCCATCGCCCTGGCAGGAGGTGACAGGCTATGGCCAGCACGGCCTGATCACCCCCTGGTCGGCGAGCAGGCAGCACCAGGCTGGCCAAAGTGAGTGCCAGGGGTGCCCCCACCCCCGTCACCTTGCCGGTTGCCCCACAGATCAGCCCTGATCACCAGCCAGGCCTAGGGACCCTACCCATGCACGTATTTCATACATCGGGCCTCTAGTGTATATATAAATATATGAGAGAGAGAGAGATTGGAAGAGGGAAAGGGAGAGGGAGATGTTTTTGTGTCTCTGACTGCCCATTTAGAGAATAAATTCAACAATTATTGAGCACCTATTGCATTCCAGGAAGTCTGACAGGGGAAGATTTGCAGCCTCTGTCCTTGAAGAGCTGTCTGGGAGAGAAGAAAGGAGGCCAATACTTACTAAGCTCCTAATGTGCGCTGGGATGCCCAGACATTTAGAATTATCATCTCATTTAATCCTTGGGTCATGATTTCCTCTCTATTAAATGTAAGGAAATTGAGCTGTGTGTTCCTTGGGGAGGACAAGGGTCTCTCCTGTTTATGGCTGTGGGCCAGCCCCTGGAATCATGTCTGGCACATGGTGCTGATGCTGATGGAAAGAGAGAAGACGGGGAGCAGGTACTCTACCTCTAGAGGCCGTAGTGAGTGCTGTACGTGTGACCTCATGTCATCCTACACCTGCCTGAGGAGCTAGGTCCTGTCATCCTTATGAGGAGACTGAGGTCCAGAGGGACGCTTGCCTGGCCAAGGTCACACAACTGGACTCTGAGGCTGTTGTTCCAAGCAGCCGAGCTGGGCTGTGGCTGAGGGAGGAACACAGTGCTGGGGGAAGGGGGATGCTCAGTCAGTCCCTTCCCAGCGCTCTGAGAATCAGCACCAGGCACAAGAGTTAGGGCTGCTGCTGCGGATGCTTGGGGCCTGGGCTGGAGGGCAGGGGCTGTAGAATGTGAGTGGTTAGAGCTGCAGTTTGGACCTGGACCTGTAGGCCCTGAGTCAGGCTCTATACCTCCTACTCCTACTGTAGGATGAAAGTCACGACTGTGTGAGTGTATATGTCTTGGAGCTAGTCCATGTATGTATGCATGCATGCATGCATGTATGCATGTATATATGCATGTATGTATGTATGAATGTATGGATGTATGGATGTATGTATAGGCCTGGCAAGGCTCTGAGCTCTGGCCACCATTCTCTTAGATGGACATGGGCTCTGGCCCAGGCTCTGGATCTTGGCTGGGCGGTTTCAGGCTTGGCTTGGGTCTGGCCACCCCCTTTGCCTTCCCCTTTTATAGCCCCCTTGGTGGTCTGCATGTCCACCACAGAGCTTCTCAGCAGCCCAGGTGGCAATGGGAACGGAGGGTCAGGAAGACAGGCAGGGGTGTGTGTGCTTGTAGAGCTGAACTGGACAGAGCTCTCACCACCATCTCACAGAACCCATAGGTTGGAAGTGCCCATATGGTCATGTGGCCCATACCCCTGCCCCTGCCTCTGATGCTTGAATTCCCTTATAAACAACTTGGGCCTTGGGAATCCAGTAGATGACTCCGTCAGGATTCAAAAACACCTCAGCACCCAATCACATTCCTCTAGTACAGGGGGTATTCACTTCCCTCTGATTCTTGGATGCTTTGGGCTGTTAGAAAGGTCTACTTTCAATGAAAAGGAAACTTATCTCTAAGCAGCCTCCACCCAATCAGCCCAATTCTGTGTCTTGGGATGAGCCAGAAAGGGTCTGATGCATATTTCATATTCCCAGCCATCAGATACTTGATGTCCATTCTCCTGTCCTCCCAAACTCTTTTCATCTCCAGGCTATATAGTAAAAATGGCAATAATGTGAACATTTCTTGTACTTCTTCTGTTCTGGGTACTGTGCTAAGAGCTTTGCATATACCATTTCAGGGGCTAGATCATAAGTAGCTTTGAAATGTCTTCGTAAGGAGTTTCATTGTAATCTCAAAGGCATGAGGGTTCGTTGCTGAATTTCAAGTAGGAGGGGGGATATCTTAGAAAGACCACTTAGGTGGTCAGTGTGAAGAATGCCTTGCCTGGGAGGAATAGCCCATGTGAGAAATGAATAGAATCTGAACTTCAGTTGTGATAAAGGATATGGCATATGGGAGATAATTTGACAGACATTTAAGGGTGAAACCAATAGAACCAGGGAATAGTTAGACATGGGAGGTGAAGGAGAAAGAAGACTCCAGGGTATCTTCAAAAGTTTGTCCCAGGTGGATTCTAGGAAACAGAAAGTCTATGAAGAGTATCTGGGTCACTTGGAGGGGGGAGGGGGGTAATTAGAAGGATAAATTACATTTAGCTTTGAACATGCGGAGTTGTAGATGCCAGTGGGATAATATTCATTGACTTGTTAGTTTGTTCATTCATCCATTCCACAAGCTTTTATTGAGGATCAACTATGTACCAGGCATTTTATTAGGTGCTAAATTTACGAAAACTTGGTCACCCCATTCTTGAAGAACTTGCTGTCTAGTAGAGAAAGACGTATGTAAACTGAAAAGTGTGAAACGTTTTACACTTACAACTTTTTTTTTAGTTGGTGAATGAATAAATAAACCGTGGTATATATCCACACAATGAAATACGTTTCGGTGCTAAAAAGAAGTCAATCTGAAAAGGCTACACACTGTATGGTTCCAGCTATTTGACATTGTGGACAAGACAAAATGATGGAAAAGTAAAAAGATCAGTGGTTGCCAGGGGCTGGGGGCAAGGGAGGAATAAATAGATGAGGCATGGGGTGGGGGCGGGGTAGGCAGTGAAACTACTTTGTTTGATATGATAGCGGTGGATACGTGTCATTATACATTTGTCCAAACCCATAGACTGTACAACGCAAGAGTGAACTGTGATCTAAACCGTGGGCTTAAGGTGATAATGATTTGTCAATGTAGGTTTATTGATTGGAACAAATGCGTCATTTTGGTGGGGGAGGTTGCCACGGGGGAGGCTGTGTATGTGTGGGGATAGTGGATGTATAGAAACTATCAGTACTCTTTGCTTAGTTTAGCAGTGAGCCCCTAATGTCTCTAAAGATAAAAATCAATTTTAAAAACGGTATTACAAGATGCTAAGACGGAAATCTGTACAGGGGATAGAGTTCTGGGTGGTCAGGAAGGGCTTTCTTATGGAGATCACCCCTGACTTGTAAGAGACATTAAATGGCAATAATGGATCTTCCAGTCTATAACTGGAGAGCGCTCCAGGTCAGTGATAATGATTCAAAATTCATCGGATCATCAGTGAGCACCATGGAAGCCAAGGGAACTCAGGCAAGAGTGTGTCAAATTCAGAAGAAAAGAGACATGAAGGTGGGGCCCCAGCTCTGGCAATCCGATGCCTGAGGGCAGAGAAGACCTTGGCAGAGATGAGAAGGCAGGTTCTGAAAGGAAGGCAAAAAAAATAAAAAATAAAAAATAAAAAGAGGGATACTGGGCGAAAGGAGAATGAATGCTAGGAAGTGGAGAGAGAGGCTAATTCTGTATGAGAGTGGCACTAGGGAACTCGGAAACGAGGGAACCAGACAAGCCTCGGAGAGGCCATTGGACTAGAGCAGAGATATCCTGGGTCATCTAAAAATGAAAAATAGTTTGGGCCCAGGAATACTGGACTGTAGCTTATTTTGTATGTCTAGCAGATCTAAAATAAGAATATGTTGGTCAGAAAAGAATGGGTCACAGAGCAGAAGAAAGTGAGAGCCCCCTGGGGCAGAGATGGGCAGTGCCCTCCCAGGGCGTCTAGAAGAGAGGAAACCTTGGCCTCCACGCTCAGAAAATGTTGTCCCTAAGGACAGACACGAGGGCTCAAGCCTGAACAGCAGCAGTGGGGATCATGGGTGCCATCCTAGAGTCGGTCCACCCGAATGTGTATTAACTTGTTTTAATCTCACAAAAACACCTGAGGAGGATGTTATTCTTTTACCCAGTGTATGGAGTGAAATGATGGTGATGAGAAAGAAGGGATGACTGATACGCAAGACTCCAAAGCAATTGGGAAGGAGACACTGTTGAGCATAGCTGGAGAATTCTCCTATGTCAGACGAGAGACAATTCCGTCTTTGATGCTGGAGAGGAAGGAGGGAAGGATCCAGATTAGCTTGTAAGATTGGACCAATATCCTATTTATCTACCCAAGAGAAATGAAAATACATTTCCATACAAAGATGAGTATGCAAATGTTTGTGATAGCATTATTCATAATAGCCGAAAAGTGGAAACAACTCAAGCATCCATCAGCTGGTGAATAAACAAAATGTATTATATCCATACAATGAAATCCTGTCCCACAATAAAAGGAACCAACTACAGTTACACGCTACAACATGGATAAACTTCAAAAACATTATGCCGTGTGAAAAAAGTCAGACACAGGAGGTCACATATTGCGTGACTCCATTTATATGAAATATCCAGAGAAGACAAATCTATAGAGACAGAAAGTAGATTAATGGTTGCCCAGGGCTGAGGTTGGGAATGGAGAGAGACTGCAAATGGGCACAGGATTTCTTTGGCAGGTGATGTAAATGTTCTAAGATTAGAATGTGGTGATGGTTGCACAACTCTGTCAATACACTAAAAATCATTCGATTGTACACTTCAGATGGATGGATTTTATGGTCTATAAATTACACCTCATAAAGCTGTTTAAAAAAAAACACATGATTGGAGCAATACGTTGACAAAGTATCTCTCATCCCTGAAAATCCGCATTTCTCCCTCCGGTGCAGGTCAGGTCATATGCGTTCTGTGGTGCTGGGGTGAGGGGGCTTGTCCAGAAGAAAGAAGTCAGTTGGGGGGACTTTGGAGAAAGCTGATGTGTAGAGGTCCTTGCTGGCAGAGCTGAGTCCAGCGCAGGGGAGACTAGCCATGTCCCCAGATGACGGTATAATATCTTCCAACCTTGCTCTTCTAAGAAACCCAAGTGCCTAAGAAAAAGAAAAGAATGATTGGGTTACACCAGGCTTGGCCTTTTGCTGGATGGGCTGGGCAAAAAGGACAAGGGGGTTGAGAGCATTGGCAAGATGGGGATCAATATGATGGTGGTAGCATTTCGGATGGGGAGGGACGGGGACTGGGAGGAGCTGCTGGACTAAGACACTTTGGAGGGTTCAGGGGTTAGAGGTCTCAAGAAGGTCAAGGGCCAGGCACAGTGGGAACAGGGTCTTCAGGGGCAGTGAGAGGGGCGTGTTACATGCTTTACCCCTCACGTCCTCAACTCTCAGTGCCTTTCTGGAAGCCTGGCGCCAAGGTCTGAGAATCCCACCCCCAAGGCCCGTGGCCTGAGCAGCCCAAACAGGTCGCCTTTCCTTTGGATAGGTGTTAGGCTTCTGCGAAGCAGCCCAAGTTTAAATAGTCTTTTGGGACAGTTTGGAGCAGCCCGAGCTATGGGCTTTGCCACCAGCCTGCCTGTATTTGTCTCTAATTTAAGTCTTGCTTCCACTAAGTGTGGTCTTTGGAAAAGTAGCCGAACTGCTCTATGCATTAGTTTACTCATCTGCAAAGTAGGGATAATAATGGTATATATCTCCCAGGGCCCTGGTGAGGATCGAATGGGACATGGCTGTACAGCACCGAGTATGGTGCCTGGCCCAGAAACGCGCTCGAAAAGTGTGTGCTGTTGCTGGTACCCCTGCAGAGAGCTGACGGATGCTGAACACGCTCTTAACTCACAGCCCTAGAGCAATGCGGTAGGCGCTGCTGTGAGCCAGCAGCTGGGTTTGGGACCCAAGGGGCAAATTGCACACTTATACTTATGACACTTCATCTTGTAAATCTCAGTCTCTTGGCCCAGCCTGAGGATGTCTGTTTGATGCTACCTCCTCGGCGGTGCCTCCTCCGTCTCCTGCAGCTGCGTGCTGTGTACCTGTTGGCAGTCTCCGCGTCTCTGGTGGAAATGCAGGCTCCTGTGCCACTGGAGAGCCTCATGCTGCTTGTGGCCGGGGCCCTTGGATCATGCCTCGAAGGAAGGAACATACAAAACACACAAGTCCTTGGGTCCTCAAGCACTTGCTTGGGGACTGGGGCAGGGAGAGGGAGGGACCAATCTCTTCTACCAGCTGCCTCCCTGGGGCTCAGAACCTCCTCTCCTCAGCCAGCAAGGCCCCTGGGAGGTGAAGGTGATTTCGATTTCGGCCCAGCCTCCCTCCTGGGGCGCCTTCCATTCACGCTCCAAGTCCCGCAGGAAGGAGGATCGATGCTTCCCGCGTCTCTGGGAGACAGACGGCGCATTCCTGCAGGACTATTGACAGCTTCGCCTCTCGCTCGCATCTTCCATACTTCATTTGTGAAAAGAACTGTAATTACCCTCGAGGAGTCATTGGAGAAAAGTGTACAAATTGAAAAGGACTGGAAATGGGCACCTCTGGCTGCGGGGAAAACACTTTCAATATTGAGCCGCTCTCTCCCGGGCCTGCGCGTCCCCATTCGCTGGCCCTTAGCAGCTCCGCCGCAGACTGTGGCAGCCTTTGTGCCCACCCTGACAATGGGCATTTGACACGGAGGGCAGCGAGATTAATGAAAGACCAGAGTTTTCCATTTCCTCCTCCAACAGCTAACTACGTCCTTTTCAACTCCTACTGCTAAGTAGCTTGGGCAATTAATAAAGCTTCGGTTGTGCTTCATTTTTCCTCTTTTCTTCCCACACAGTTGGTCGCTCACGCTGCCTTAACCTGACCGTCCTGTGGCCTTTTTAACTGGTCCAGAGACTTGGATCTTGCCAAGTGTGGAGAGTTCTGGGACTCGTGGGAGAAAAGGTCCCTGTTATGGGGCAGTTATCTGAGGACAAGAGGCTGAGAGCTTTGTCCCAGGCCCTGACAGGTGGCCCTGGGCCACGTCCAACCTCGGAGCTCTCCACCCAGCTGTCTGGCCTGGTGGTGCCTCTTGACCGCGAGGCCTTCCTGTCTTGGGAACTATATTTGTTTCCTCGGGCTGCCATGACCAATGACCACATACCTGCTGGCTTACAACAACAGGCTTTTATTCCTCACGGTTCTGGGGGCCAGAAATCTGAAATCAAGGGGTCAGCAGGCTTGGCTCCTTCTGGATGCTCTGAGGGAGCATCTGTTCCAGGCCCTTCTCCGAGTCTCTGGTTGCTCCCAGCAGTCCTAGGTGGTCCTTGGCTTGTCGCTGTGTCCCTCCCACCTCTGCCTCGTTGACATATGACCTTCCCCTCCCTGCATCTCTGTCTTCTTTTCCATCTCTTATAGAGGCAGGGTTACTGGATGCAAAGCCCATCCTGATCTAGGATGATGAACTCACGTTGATATTCTTACCTTAATTACATCTGCAAAGACCCTTATTCCAAATAAAGTCACATTTGAAGGTTCCAGGCAGACATATGTCGGGGGGGGTGGGGAAAGGGGGGCACAATTAAAACCATTACAGGACTCAGTACAACTCTTGTGCTTGAGCTGCTTCAAGTCCCATTTTCTGCCCAGTGCCAGAGGCCAAAGACCATCCTGTGCCCACAGCAGTTCTCATGGGACAAGGGGGTGGGCGTGGGGCCAGCAGGGAGGAGGAGAGTGAGTACAGACCACAGTAGCATGGGCTTCAGGTGGTCCCTCCCACTGGCTTGCTCCCTGGCTGTCTGCCCCACATTGAGCCAACCCTCAGATACCAACGGGGATGAGGCAGCTGCTCAGAACTCTTCTCCCTCAACCCATGTCCTCTTCATCTGGCCTCCCCAGCTCTGACCTCTCAACTCTAGGACACTGGAGTCAACCTTGCCTCTGACCCCGCCCCTCATGTTTGCACTTGGACCTCTGTTCTTGCACAGACTCTGCGGGGCTCCCTCCCTTGGCCCTGGCTCCTTCTACTGTCCTGGGTGACAATCACAGCCTTAATAGCAGACATTCGTGGTGCTACTTCTGTGCCAGCCACTGTTCTAAGCATTCTGTGTACCTTAGTTCATTTCATCCTCACAACAGCCCTTTGAGGAGGCTATGGTTTGTTCCATCCACATTGCGGAGATTAGGAAATGGAGGCCCAGATATGTTCAGAAATTTGCCTAAGGCAGGGTTTCTCAACCTCATCAGTACTGACATCTTGGGCTGATGCTCCTCCATTGTGGGGGCCGGCTGTCCTGTGCATGGCAGGATGTTTAGCAGCATCCCTGGCCTCCGCCCACTAGATGCCAGTAGCACCTACACCCCCTCAGTCATGACAGCCAAAGATGTCGCCCGATATTGCTGAAATCTCCCAGGGGCAAAATCGCCCCCAGTTGGGAATCACTGGCCTCAGGTCATCCAGTGGCCAAGCCAAGATCAGAGCCCAGGCAGGCAACACCTGCCCCGCCTCTCCTTCCCTCTATCCGATGCCTACTCTGGGCTTCAACCCCTGCTGGCACTGCATGTTCAAAGTCCGGCCTAAAACTTTAGCCTCTACCTTAGGAATCTAATGCCCAGCTGGCCTTTCCCTCAGCGCCCAGCCAGGCTAACCAGGCGCTGGGAGGAGGGGTGCTCACCTTCCAACCCTGCACGGCTCCTGGCTGCAGCCATGTCCTCTGTGCCTGGCCAGGCTCAGCATCTGGCCTGAACGTGGCAGCTCCAAGTGCACTGTGACCCTGGTTCACAAGTGCACCCCGGGCTTCTCCCTGGCCTCCTGTTCTCAGGACAGGGGGAGGGGATCCACCCCATACTGGCTTCCTAGGGAAAGTGCAAGGATTCCACCTTCCCCCTGAAGAACCCGAGAGGTCCCCACTGTGCTCACAGGGGAGGGGGTGACCTTTCAGGGTCTTCAACTCTGGCTTCTGTTGAGTATGGAAAAGGTGAGGGTTTTGGAGTCTGCGGAGAAGGAATAGTCACTAAAACGCCACGTTAATTGCCCTCGGTGGCCATGGCACTGCCCTTGGCTTATGTCCATCTCTTCTTCTACAAAGAAGAAAGGAAAGTATTAAGCTAGTAGAGCCAGAGAGGGTTGTTTATTCCGTGTTCTCTCGTTCTCTCGCTCTCTCTCTCTCTCTCTCTCTCTCTCCCTCTCTCCCCCCCTCCCTCCCTCTTCCTCTCTCCTTCTCCCTCCCCACCCCTCTCTCACAGTGATTGTGTAAAGCTCTGCCTTTGACAAGAGCCCCTCTCTGCCTGATTCCGTAATGAACGAGAAAGGACCCGATCGTGTCACTTTCTAAACATCCAGTGGCTCGGAGGCACTCACTGCTTTTCATCGTCTGCTATAATTGCTCGTTTTTTATTGGCACATAAAAGGGCTTCCTGTAAAACATATTAAAGCTTCCAATTCTGAGTGAAAAGCACTCGGTGTAAAATCTCTCCACGAGCAGGAACCACAGTCCTCGTGGGGCTGACTGTGGCATCTCCCCTGGGAGGAAGGACAGAGCACCTGGGAGCGCAGTCTGCACCACCCTTCAAAAGCTGGGGCTCAGAAGTCATTGCGGGGAGGACACAGCCCGGCCAGGGCCTCCGGGCACCTGGGCACCTGCCCGTCTCCTGTGGCTGAGCCCTCCACAGCTGTGTTCACACACGTACCGAGGAGGATCCGAAGAGGCCCCAGGCAAACACGATACACAACTCCCAGATGCCTGTTTTATTAGAAGACTCGGGGGGGAAAAGTTATTGTCTTCATGTGCAAACAAACATGGCAATGTTAGGGAGTAAAATATAAAATATGTGTGCGTGTTGAAGATTAAAACACAGGATTTCGGAGAAAATGCCTGGCTCTGAGCAAGGCTTCCTTGTGCTGCATTGACGTGTGGGCCCAAGCCCCGATTCCTCAGCTGTCAGAGTCCTTTCTGATCTGACTCCATCGCTGGGGTGAGAAACGTTACCCACCTAGAGAATAAGCTTCCCCAAAGTGGGCCCTAATTTTCCCAGGGGGGCGACCTCAGGCTCAGAGGGAAAACCGACTTTCCCAGCGGCATATGGCTAGCAGCCATGTTAGAACTCAAGCCTGGAACTGCTGGCTCATCCCCATGCTGCCTCTGGAGGCTGCTGCCCTGGCTGAGGCCGCCTGCCCATGGCCAGCAGCCCCAGCTTCACAGACACCAGCATGGTGAGGGCCACAGTGTCAGCTCACGTTTACCAAGTGTTTCCCGCGTGCGGGGCGCTCTTCGAAGAGCTTTGCATATGCGAATTGATTTGCTCTTGGTAATAGCCCTGTGAGGGAGTTACTGTTGTTATGCCCATTTTACAGATGGAGAAACCGAGGCACAGGGTGGTTAAGTAACTTGCCCAAGGTCACACAGTCAGGAAGTGAAGGGATTCAGGATCTGAACTCGGGTAATCTGGCTGCAGAAAAAGCACAGAAGTGCCTTTTAAGCTTGACTGGACCTACTTTTCTTTAGACCAGTGTTTTCAAAGAGTAGTCCTCAGACCAGCAGCATCCGCGCTACCTGGGAACTGGTGAGAACGCTCATTCTCAGGTCACACCCTGGACCTCCTGAGTCAGAAACACTGGGGCTGGGGTGCAGCAGTCTGCGGCTTAGGAAGCCCTCCCGGTGGTTCTGAATCACGCTCACATTGGAGGACGGCGGCTCGAGAGGGTTAAAATGAAATAACGTTTATGAAATTCTTAGCACAGCATTCAACAAATGTTAGCTATTATCGTGACCAGCTTTATTTGATAAGAGTGGAAAAACTGTTGTGGGGAATATAAAAAAAACACCTGCTCCTTGGTAAAGTGCCACATAAAGCTGGCCAAAAAAATAAAAAATAAAAAAGAGTGTTCAAGCAAAGACTCGGGGTGGGAGGTAGAGATATTGACAAAACCATCGTGCCCCACCTGGCACCTGATCCAGGCCAAATGGAGGCAGCCCCTCCCGGAGCCCCACTCTTGTCATGTGAACGGTACCTTTGCCTCCTCCATGGACCCAATATGGTTTGGTTAATGCGCTGGCCAGCTGATTCTTTGGCTGGCTTCAGATCTAGGCCTGACCTGGTCCCCTCCTGGGCACCCCAACCATTGCCCACATGGCTTTCTGGCTCAAGGACAAGGCTGCCACAGCCCCTGGCCACCTGTGCTTGCTCAGGCATCATGAAGACCCTTCCCTTCAGACGTGATCTGCTCCCTCATCACTGAGTGTCACCCGCAGTGGTGACGTGCCTTCCCTTGCCTGGGCTGGGTGTGTAATTGGCCTGGCTTTACCCAGCAGTCTCCGGGGAATTGCTTCTGTCAGGAGTGGAGCAAGCTTATCTGTTTTGCCTGAATTATGTCACCAGGTGCTCAATGGAAATCTGACCTCCTTCCACGAGCCCTGGGCGGGCATGGGTTTGAGAATAATTTCACCACCACAATTATTTTACAATTTTGAATCTTCACTGGCAATTTAATGCATAGTTTGCAGTGAGACCCTGACTAGATCAGGACTTCAAAGAACGGCTCTCCAATCAGGGGAGGGGCTGCTCCCAGTCACACCTGCCACTCTGGTGAGCCTCCTACGCAGGGGAGGGGAGCTGGGCTTCCACCCTGACCACTCCTGGGCCCCGCCCCCAGCTGGGAGTTTCCACCTGCACAGGGGCCTTTGCAGGGCTCTCCACGCTGGTTTTTTCTCATTATCTTAGTGTTTTCAGTTTATTTCCACTTTCATGAGTGGGAGTGGAGAGTGATGATGGCTTTACCTCCGCTCTTCCTGCTTCTAGCTCCACCTTCCTAACCTCCGCACCCTACAGGACAGGGCGTCCAGCTAGCAGGGCCTGGCCCATAGAGACGGTCTATTCCAGCATTTTTAAATGTCTGTCCCCCACTCCATCCCACCCCAGGGTCCCAGAGATGGCCAAGGATTGTGTTGGGGAGGCAGTGAAAGGGTGGGGGGAGGCTCCGGGCTCTGCCACGTTAATCAGGGCAGCTCCCTTTTTATTTTTCACATTGGGGTTCTGTCTGAACAAAAGGGTTCAGCTTGTATGACCTAGAACTAAGGCTAATTAACCCTCTAAGACTCAGTTTCCTCGTGTATTCAATGGGAATAATAATAGATTTGCTCTGTCGATTAAAGGGGGTCATATGTAAAGCCTCCAGCCCAGCATCTGGCACAGAATAAGTACTCAATAAATCAGTAAGTGTTAGCTAATATGTTAACTTAAGTGTGCTAAATCCCAAGAAGCCACAGTTGAAACTATTTTGCGGCAGAGTCTGCCTTTAAGGAAAGAAGGAAGTGGTGTGGACTGAGCACCTCATACCCACCAGCCTCTTACCGGTTCCTCTTGGCAGTCAGCACGTGGGGGTTCTGGTCTGCGTTTTGCAGGGAAGGAAACTGTGGCTCCCGGTGGCAGGCTGGCCTGGACAGCCTCCCCGTGTGATGCCACCTCCCTCGGTGAATGCTGGGGTCCAACCCCCAGCAGGTCCCAGGGGTCCCCAAAGGTGTGGACGGAGTTGGCGAAGAAGGAATGACATGAAGGCAGTGTTCAGTTGATCATCATGGCGAGGATCTCCAGCCAAGTTCTGGTTAGGATCTCCAGCCAAGTTCTGGTAGGTTCTCTTGCCAAGTTCTGTAGTCAGGTTCTGTTCAGGTTCTCCAGCCAGGTTCTGTGTCCATGTTCTCTCGCTAGGTTCTCCAGCCAGGTTCTCCTGCCATGTTCTCTCTCTAGGTTCTGTCTCTAGGTTCTGTCTCTAGGTTCTGTCTCTAGGTTCTTCAGCCAGGTTCTCTCGCTAGGTTCTGTGTCCTGTAGGGGGAATTTGCCGGAAGCCGGTCCATCCTTGCTGCTTGACACAGTCGCTGCAGGAAAGAAACATCTGCACAGCACATGTTTCAAGGGACCTGGCATATATAGCATATTGTTCTTAATATGTTTGCTCTCCTTAGTGCCATGTGTTTTAACCAAGGTCACCTCTCTGAGAAAGGTTGTTTCCCCAGGTGGGGATTTTTCCCTGAGGTTAGGGAGGGGATACAACCCCTTAATTAAGTGCCAGGCGGGTAGTTAAGCTACATAATCTTTACTCCCTGGAATGGAGATAAGAAACGCCCTAACCTTTGTAATAGAAATTGACAGGATTAAAATCGGCTGGTATAAATACAGATGTAACAAGACAATAAACATCAGATCCTCATCAGTTCCTAACCAGAACTCCGACCAGAACTTTGGCTGGTCCTGACTAGGCTGCTGATCAACTGAAGGCTGTCTCCGTGTCATTCTTTCTTCGCCGACTCCGTCCACACCTTTGGGGACCCCTGGACCCACTGGGGTTGGACTCCAGCAGGTCCAGGTCCAGGCGCTGGCTGGGCGGGGCTGCTCAGCGAGTTCTGCCAAAAGGATTCCGCTGGCCTCAGGCTGGGCTCTCAGCAGTTTCTGTAAACCCTGTTAGCTGTTTTACCCACGTCTGTCTTATTGGTAGACTTTCGTGTCTGCGCTGCCTTTGGCCGAGTTTACTTTTATAGCATTCTGCTCCTGCACTGTGCGGTTCCGTTAGCTGCCTTTCCACCCCACCCCCAGTTTTGTTTTTACACACTCCCCACTTTTGTGAGTGACGAAAGAAACTCCTGAAGGGGCTGCCACTGGGGAGGGAGCACCCAGCAGCCTGGATGGTGCCGTTCTTTGTGAGCTTTGAGGCTGGAGACCAATGGAAGTTGTTCTTTCTCTGTACATAGCGGGGAGGGACTGCCCAGGCCTTTATTCATTCAGTTATTTAGCTGATATCCATTAAGCTCCTCCAGGCACTGAGGGTATAAAGCAGACAGGACAGACCTGGTCTCGAGGAAGGAAAGCGCTCCATACATTCAAGGAATCAAAAGATGGAATCATCGCTCATATGAACACAGACCACACATACATGCACACAGAGAAATCTACACACCAACGAGAGAGCACACCAAGCATGCATGCTACACACATATGCACATATGCATGGGGCCCGGAGCACTCACACACCCTGAGGCCCATATACCTGTGTGGATGAGCACAGGAACACACACACTTACACACATACACAGCAGAACACAGAGCCACATGCTTCGAGAAGGTCTCAGTAGAAATAAACACAAACAGGAGATGCACCAACAGGCCCCGGCACACGGATGAGTGTATACACACAAATACTTATACAACTGCCTGTATGCACACAGACACAAGATGAGTGTACACCGTATCCGCCCAGGTCTGTGCACACTCACTCTCCACACGTGGCGAGCACGCACACGTACACATGATCCGTGCAAGGAAACAGCACACGCTCCAGAGCGTCAGGAAGCTCAGGGATTTGTGAGCCGGATCACTAAAGTCAATGGCCATTAAGTAGCTAATCCCTCATTTAATTCTCGGAACATCTAGGGGCACACTCCATGCCTTCTTCCATTTCTGCGCAGGTTTGCAAGGATTCTGGAGGGTGAGGACCAGCTGAGGGAGTCTGGGGTCTTAGAGTCCTGAACGTCGCTAGGCCTTTTCCTGCTGTTGCGTCTTCTTCCCTGGGCTGTAATGCGGAGAGGTTTTGGCTCCGTAATCCATTTCCCTCTGCCTTTCTTTGGAGCTTAGACAAGTGCTCCGCTGGCCACTGAGGCCAGCCAGAGCCCCCTGCGCCTGGGGCCTTTCTTTTCTCAGTTAACACCCCTCCCCCTTGCTGGGTGTACACAAGAGGGTCTGGGGGCCCTGATCTCTGGGGACACATGGCCAAGCTGAGGTCCAAAAGCTTTAGCCAAAGTAAATTAATTAATTAATAAAATAAGCCTCAACAAAAGCAAGTGAGGCCCGTTTGGGAGCAGTGTAAGATAAGTCTCGGCTGCCCCGATAGAGTCACTATAGTGTGTGTAAGCCTCAATTTTGTCATCTGTAAAATGGGTTT
>NW_005871518.1:280973-281970 GCF_000147115.1 Myotis lucifugus
ATTAAGTCCTTTCCAACCTTCGCGCCCCTTTTCACGCTCCTACTCGACTGACCCCCAACTTTGGGTGGTTTTTTTTGAACACACCTTTTATTACTATATAGTATCTAGAACACTGGACGTTCGCAACGCCCTTGTTTCTTCTGCTTGAAATGACCTTGATCTGCTTACGCAACACATTTCTTCCGGCCTACGTAATAAGACCCACCTGAGGGGCAGCCTCCCCCGTGGAACAAAGCAGCATGGGGCTTCTCCCTCTGGGATCCTATAGCTGCTGGCTCAGGCCCCTGCCCTAGCATCCCCCCTTTGCTGTAACTGGTCACCGCATTCTCCTGCCCCCTTGGGGTCCCCGTGAGGAACTGGGACCACGCCCTGGCCACCTCGGCGTCCCCCGGTTTTCCAGAGCTTGTTGGATGCCGAGTGGATGGTAAAGTACAACAAAAATGTAAGGTCAGGGAGATTTTTAAAAGACAACCACTTATTTTAAAAGCCAGATGCAGAGTTCCTCTTTAGGAAAAAACAGCCATTGTTTGGTAACATGCCTGGAGGCCCTTTAGGGAGTAAAGCCCACCGCAGTCCTCCTCATCTCATGACAGGGACAGAGTAAGCCAGAAAGAGAAAAGGAAAGGGGGAAAAAGAGGCGAATTGCTCTACCAAACCAAGCGGAAGAATTTGGAGTTTCAGGAGCAGCTAGGAAAGAGGAAGGCCAGGACAGGAATGGAGAAGAGATAAGGCTCGGCGAGGGGGAGGGTTGGGGGGGGGTGTGGAGGACCTAGCAATACAGTGGAATGCTGGGTTCCCGGGAGGAATGGCCAACGTCTTTTAGACTTTTAGGAGCAGACTTTCAATTTGTGCACTGTGCTGGCCAATACGCAATTCCTCTCCATCCCCCGCCCCAAACCCCAGTAAAGTCGGTGCGCACAAATGCCTTGTGTTGGTGGTGCCTGGAGGAAACACAGAAGAATAGAGGTTGCGCTCCATGCCAGGGGGGAGAAGCCAG
>NW_005871518.1:283263-284239 GCF_000147115.1 Myotis lucifugus
TTCTTCGCGTTCGTGGGAGAGTTCATGAGAGCAATGAGTTGGATTAAATGTCTGCACAAAGAGCAGAGACCCGAACCTGAATAGTGAACGTGGAGTCCCAAGGTCAAGTGCTCTTATGTCCTCTTGATCAAGCTTGGAGGAAGAATCCTTGACTTGACAGGGAGGTGGGGACAGGGAGAGGAGCCAAAGGTGGAAGTAGGAAATGAACTTGGAGATGTCTGTAGCAGTCTGACTAATGAGCCTTTGGTGCCAACCCAGCAGAAGTGCCCGTGCCCGTGGCTGGCACCAGCTACCTCTGCAGACAGTGATTGAGGCGTTTGTGCTCTGACCAGCTGAGCAAGGCCATGTGTGTGCTGGGGGAGAGGCCTGGGCAAGAGGGGCGGACGGGGAGGGGGGACGCGTGAGGGGAGTAAGATGACAGAGTGGGACCAAGGCTCATCTTGGGCAGCAGCAGCAAAATGAAGGCAGGGCTCCCATGAGTTTGGGGGGCTTGGTGCAGTGCTTGTTGAGGGGTGAGGAGACCTGGCATCTGCTTCCAGCTGTGCTACTGCAGAGTGAGGAGGGCGGGGTTCATCTCCGGGCCAGCAGTGGGAGCCTCCAGAGGAGTGGACTGAGATGCAGGGCAGGCTGCTAGACGCCGGAGAGCATGCCCCTGGCCCGACTCCTTCTCTCCACCGTCCTCGGCCAGGCCTGGTCAGGCTGGCGTCAGGGGCTCCATAAGTAAGTGAGCAGAAGGGGCCAAGGAAGGCCGGGCAGATACAGGAAGAGATGTGGCAAAACCCGAAAGACAGAGTGAAATGGGTCTTGTGCCTAAGCCAGTGGTCGGCAAACTCATTTAGTCAACAGAGCCAAATATCAACAGTACGATTGAAATTTCTTTTGAGAGCCAAATTTTTTAAACTTAAACTATATAGGTAGGTACATTGTTATTAAGTTAATTAGGGTACTCCTAAGGCTTAGGAAGAGCCACACTCAA